>NC_082639.1:72239318-72542348 GCF_028023285.1 Balaenoptera ricei | reverse complement strand
GGTTTTGGTATCAGGGTGATGGTGGCCTCGTAGAATGAGTTGGGGAGTGTTCCTCCCTCTGCAATATTTTGGAAGAGTTTGAGAAGGATAGGTGTTAGCTCTTCTCTAAATGTTTGATAGAATTCACCTGTGAAGCCGTCTGGTCCTGGGCTTTTGTTTGTTGGAAGGTTTTTAATCACAGTTTCAATTTCAGTGCTTGTGATTGGTCTGTTCATATTTTCTATTTCTTCCTGGTTCAGTCTCGGCAGTTTGTGCATTTCTAAGAATCTGTCCATTTCTTCCAGGTTGTCCATTTTATTGGCATAGAGTTGCTTGTAGTAATCTCTCATTATCTTTTGTATTTCTGCAGTGTCAGTGGTTACTTCTCCTTTTTCATTTCTAATTCTATTGATTTGAGTCTTCTCCCTTTTTCTCTTGATGAGTCTGGCTAATGGTTTATCAATTTTGTTTATCTTCTCAAAGAACCAGCTTTTAGTTTCATTGATTTTTGCTATTGTTTCCTTCATTTCTTTTTCATTTATTTCTGACCTGATCTTTATGATTTCTTTCCTTCTGCTAGCTTTGGGGTTTTTTTGTTCTTCTTTCTCTAATTGCTTTAGGTGCAAGGTTAGGTTGTTTATTCGAGATGTTTCCTGTTTCTTGAGGTAGGCTTGTATTGCTATAAACTTCCCTCTTAGCACTGCTTTTGCTGCGTCCCATAGGTTTTGGGTCGTCGTATCTCCATTGTCATTTGTTTCTAGGTATTTTTTGATTTCCCCTTTGATTTCTTCAGTGATCACTTCGTTATTAAGTATTGTATTGTGTAGCCTCCATGTGTTTGTATTTTTTACAGATCTTTTCCGGTAATTGATATCTAGTCTCATAGTGTTGTGGTCGGAAAAGATACTTGATACTATTTCAGTTTTCTTAAATTTACCAAGGCTTGATTTGTGACCCAAGATATGATCTATCCTGGAGAATGTTCCATGAGCACTTGAGAAAAATGTGTATTCTGTTGTTTTTGGGTGGAATGTCCTATAAATATCAATTAAGTCCATCTTGTTTAATGTATCATTTAAAGTTTGTGTTTCCTTATTTATTTTCATTTTGGATGATCTGTCCATTGGTGAAAGTGGGGTGTTAAAGTCCCCTACTATGATTGTGTTGCTGTCGATTTCCCCTTTTATGGCTGTTAGTATTTGCCTTATGTATTGAGGTGCTCCTATCTTGGGTGCATAAATATTTACAATTGTTATACCTTCCTCTTGGATCGATCCCTTGATCATTATGTAGTGTCCTTCTTTGTCTCTTGTAATAGTCTTTATTTTAAAGTCTATTTTGTCTGATATGAGAATTGCTACTCCAGCTTTCTTTTGATTTCCATTTGCATGGAATATCTTTTTCCATCCCCTCACTTTCAGTCTGTATGTGTCTCTAGGTCTGAAGTGGGTCTCTTGCAGACAGCATATATATGGGTCTTGTTTTTGTATCCATTCAGCCAGCCTGTGTCTTTTGGTGGGAGCATTTAATCCATTTACATCCAAGGTAATTATCGATATGTATGTTCCTATTCCCATTTTCTTAAATGTTTTGGGTTTGTTATTGTAGGTGTTTTCCTTCTCTTGTGTTTCTTGCCTAGAGAAGTTCCTTTAGCATTTGTTGTAAAGCTGGTTTGGTGGTGCTGAACTCTCTCAGCTTTTGCTTGTCTGTAAAGGTTTTAATTTCTCCATCACATCTGAATGAGATCCTTGCTGGGTAGAGTAATCTTGGTTGTAGGTTTTTCTCCTTGATGACTTTAAGTATATCCTGCCACTCCCTTCTGGCTTGCAGAGTTTCTGCTGAAAGATCAGATGTTATCCTTATGGGGATTCCCTTGTGTGTTATTTGTTGTTTTTCCCTTGATGCCTTTAATATGTTTTCCTTATATTTAATTTTAGTCAGTTCGATTAATATGTGTCTTGGCGTGTTTCTCCTTGGGTTTATCCTGTATGGGACTCTCTGTGCTTCCAGGACTTGATTAACTATTTCCTTTCCCATATTAGGGAAGTTTTCAACTATAATCTCTTCAAATATTTTCTCAGTTCCTTTCTTTTTCTCTTCTTCTTCTGGGACCCCTATAATTCGAATGTTGGTGCGTTTAATGTTGTCCCAGAGGTCTCTGAGACTGTCCTCAGTCCTTTTCATTCTTTTTTTCTTTATCCTGCTCTGCAGTAGTTATTTCCACCATTTTATCTTCCAGGTCACTTATCCTTTCTTCTGCCTCAGTTATTCTGCTATTGATCCCATCTAGAGTATTTTTAATTTCATTTATTGTGTTTTTCATCATTGCTTGGTTCCTCTTTAGTTCTTCTACGTCCTTGTTAAATGTTTCTTGCATTTTGTCTATTCTATTTCCAAGATTTTGGATCATCCTTACTATCATTATTCTGAATTCTTTTTCAGGTAGACTACCTATTTCCTCTTCATTTGTTAAGTCTAGTGTGTTTTGACCCTGCTCCTTCATCTGCTGTGTGTTTTTCCGTCGTCTCATTTTGCTTATCTTACTGTGTTTGGGGTCTCCTTATCACAGGTTGCAGGTTCGTTGTTCCCGTTGTTTTTGGTATCTGTCCCCAGTGGCTAAGGTTGGTTCAGTGGGTTGTGTAGGTTTCCTGGTGGAGGGAACTAGTGCCTGAGCTCTGGTGGATGAGGCTGGATCTTGTCTTTCTGGTGGGCACGTCCACGTCTGGTGGTGTATTTTGGGGTGTCTGTGGCCTTATTATGATTTTAGGCAGCCTCTCTGCTAATGGATGGGGCTGTGTTCCTGTCTTGCTAGTTGTTTGGCATAGGGTGTTCAGCACTGTAGCTTGCTGGTCATTGAGTGATGCTGGGTCTTGATGTTGAGATGGAGATCTCTGAGAGTTTTTTGCCGTTTGGTATTACGTGGAGCTGGGAGGTCTCTTGTGGACCAGTGTCCTGAAGTTGGCTCTCCCACCTCCGAGGTACGGCCCTGATGCCTGGCTGAAGCACCAAGAGCCTTTCGTCCACACGGCTCAGAGTAAAAGGGAGAAAAAATAGAAAGAAAGAAAGAAAGAAAGAAAGAGGCTATAATATAGTGAAGTAAAATAAAGCTATTATAAAGCAAAGCTATACAGACAAAATCTCCCCCAGAAGCATATACATATACACTCACAAAAAAAAAGGAAAAGGGGAAAAATTAATATATCCTGCTCCCAAAGTCCACCTCCTGAATTTGGGATGATTCGTTGTCTATTCAGGTATTCAACAGATGCAGGCACATCAAGTTGTTTGTGGAGTTTTAATCCACTGCTTCTGAGGCTGCTGGGAGAGATTTCCCCTCCTCGTCTCTGTTCGCACAGCTCCAGGGGATCAGCTTTGGATTTGGACCCGCCTCTGCGTGTAGGTCGCCTGAGGGCGTCTGTTCCCCGCCCAGACAGGACGGGGTTAAAGGAGCAGCTGCTTCGGGGGCTCTGGCTCACCCAGGCCGTGGGGAGGGAGGGGTACGGAGGAGGCGGGGCGAGCCTGAGGCGGCAGAGGCCGGCGTGACGTTGCACCAGCCTGAGGTGCGCAGTGCGTTCTCCCGGGGAAGTTGTCCCTGGATCACGGGACGCTGGCAGTGGCGGGCTGCACAGGCTCCCAGGAGGGGCGGTGTGGAGAGTGACCTGTGCTCGCACACAGGCTTTTTCGAGGCGGCAGCAGCAGCCCCAGCGTCTCACGCCCGTCTCTGGGGTCCGCGCTGATAGCCGCGGCTCGCGCCAGTCTCTGGAGTTCGTTTAGGCGGCGCTCTGAATCCCCTCTCCTTGCGCGCCGCGAAACAAAGAGGCAAGAAAAAGTCTCTTGCTTCTTCGGCAGCTGCAGACTTTTTCCCGGTCTCCCTCCCAGCCAGCTGTGGTGCGCTAACCCCTTCAGGCTGTGTTCACGCCGCCAACCCCAGTCCTCTCCCTGCGATCCGACCGAAGCCGAGCCTCCGCTCCCAGCCCCGCCCGCCCCGGCGGGGGAGCAGACAAGCCTCTCGGGCTGGTGAGCGCTGCTCGGCGCCGAGCCTCTGTGCGGGAGTCTCTCCGTTTTTCCCTCTGCGCCCCTGTTGCTGTGGGATCCGCGCTGTTAGCCGTGGCTCGCGCCTGTCTCTGAAGTTCGTTTAGGCGGCGCTCTGAATCCCCTCTCCTCGCGCACCAGGAAACAGGGAAGAAAAAGTCTCTTGCCTCTTCGGCAGCTGCAGACTTTTTCCCGGTCTCCCTCCCAGCCAGCTGTGGTGCACTAACCCCTTCAGGCTGTGTTCACGCCGCCAACCCCAGTCCTCTCCCTGCGATCCGACCAAAGCCCGAGCCTCCGTTCCCAGCCCCGCCCGCCCCGGCAGCTGAGCAGACAAGCCTCTCGGGCTGGTGAGCGCTGGTTGGCACCGCTCCTCCGTGCGGGAACCTCTCCGCTTTGCCCTCCGCACCCCTGTGGCTGCGCTCTCCTCCGTGGCTCCGAAGCTTCCCCCCTCTGCCACCCGCACTCTCTGCCCGCGAAGGGGCTTCTAGTGTGTGGAAACCTTTCCTCCTTCACAGCTCCCTCCCACTGGTGCAGGTGCCGTCCCTATTCTTTTGTCTCTGTTATTTCTTTTTTCTTTTGCCCTACCCAAGTACGGGGGGAGTTTCTTGCCTTTTGGGAGGTCAGACGTTTTCTGCCAGCGTTCAGTGGGTGTTCTGTAGGAGCAGTTCCACGTGTAGATGTATTTCTACTGTATCTGTGGGAAGGAAGGTGATCTCCGCGTCTTACTCTTCCGCCATCTTCTGTAAAACCTTTTTTGTCTATTAAAAGAAGAGTTGCATCTTCAATTTTGTTGGCAATTTCCATTATATGTACTGTTATTCTAGGCAATTTATAAATAATGAAAAGAGAACAATATGTAATTTTTCAAACACTGAAGAAATATAACTTTGGATCTAGCTTTTTGTAGCATCTGCATTAACAGTGGTTTTAAAAATTAGGGTATAAAATCTGAAAAATTCTTTGAAGTATTGAACCTTCCAATTAAGATAAAACATTGAGGACAAATACAAATTTGATCTGCATGGTGTTAATTTAACAGCATTAAATTCAAGATAACCCTTAGACCCTTGTGTATTATTATTTAAATTTTATATCCTCCCATTCCCCCAAAATGCAGAAATAAATTAAAATAGTTCTTTATGTCATTTCAACCATTAAATGTTTAAGTATATTTAAAAATGATGACTCAGTCATAATGAAGAAAATGTTTTTTTCTAAAGAAAATGAAGTGGGTGTATTCATAGCTAAATGGGAAAAAAACATGTTTGAGAAAAAGCAAAATGCTGAGAATTCATATAACATTTGCACCATCTCAAACTAATATTCCAGTGACCTTGCCAATAATATTTACTCTGAACAACCACACAGGGAAAGAACGGGCTTCTCAATATAAAATAGTATTCATTCTGCTTTTTTATATTTCTAACAATAATAAAGGGTCAGAAACAGGCCTTGGCTGAAATGCTGATTGCTATTCCCGCTTTCCAACACTTTTCCAACTTTAAAATATCATTTAAAATACAATTTGTATATTTTTGTAAACAGCAGAGCTATTCTATACTGTACTCAGTAGCAACTACTATGTGTTGTTAAATCTGGCATTTTTTTTTTTTTTTTTGGACACCCAAATCTCTTTTATTGGGGGGGGGGCAGTTGGTGGG
The DNA here is from genome assembly GCF_028023285.1 of Balaenoptera ricei. Taxonomy (NCBI): domain Eukaryota; kingdom Metazoa; phylum Chordata; class Mammalia; order Artiodactyla; family Balaenopteridae; genus Balaenoptera; species Balaenoptera ricei. The sequence continues at coordinate 72,536,676 of NC_082639.1, read as the reverse complement.
GGGTTCTCACTGCAGAGCTTGTTCATTAGCGCTGCTTCCTAAGTCCTGCGGCTTCATCACATCCGGCAGCTCGGGTGGGCTGGAGAAGGGCTCGCTGCTAAGGGTCTCAAAGGCTTCATCTGCCCTGAAGTCTAGCCCCACAGTGGCTGGGACCTGAGGTCGTGCTGTCTGGCTGGTGAAGCCACACTCTCCCAATGTCTTTCCGTGGTCCAGAAGCTGGTCGTCCTTGTACATCCGCTGCTTGTCTGGTGGCTGCTTGAGGATGCCCTCGACGATGCGCTTCAGCTCGAACAAGGTGTTCGAGTCCTTGGCGTCCGTGAAGATGGTGGTCTTGTGGTGCTGGATCATGAGGAACACGTACATCACGGCGGCTGCCTCTCCCCCAAGTCCGGCAGATTTAACCAGAAAAAGAAACACAAATAACAGTTAGTAGTTAAAGACTTTAAGTTGCTGCTATTACAGATATAATACTAATTTGTTAGGGCTGCCCTAACAAAGTACTGCAAACTGAAATTTATTGACCGACAGTTCTGGTGACTAGACGTTCGAAATCAATGTGTTGGCAGAGTTGGTTCCTTCCGAGGTCTGTGAGGGAAGGCTCTGTTCCAGGTCTCTTGCCTTACCGTGTAGATCACCATCTTGTGTCCACATGGTGTTTTCCCTGTGTATATGTCTATCTCCAAATTTCCCTTTATCTTTGAAAAAAACCTGCCTTAATGGGCCTCATCTTAATTTGATTGCCTCTTTAAAGGCTCTCTCCCCAAGTAAGATCACATTTGGACATATTAGGATTCAGGATTTCAAAATATAAATTTTGAGGGGACACAATTCACCACATAACAGGCACTTTCCTCATTTTTATTTGAAACATTATTTACTATTTTATTTATTTATTGCCTAAAATATATAGATTATAAAATATATATTTGGAATAGTATGTGGATGGTTCTTCACAACTACATAGATTTATCCAAATTGGAAAGGAATAACTTAAATTGCCTCTGTTTTCAAATGGCATGATTTTTTATAGAGAAAGTCCTAAAGACTCCACCAAAAAAAAAAACCTGTTAGAAATAATAAATGAATTCGGTAATGTTGCAGAATACAAAATCAATATACAAAAATCAACTGCATTTTGATACACTAACAATAAACTCTCCAAAAAAAGAAATTAAGAAAACAATCACATTTACAATAACATCAAAAATTTATAGAAAGAGTTGAACAATGGTTGCCAGGGCCTGGGAGGTGAGAGAAATGGAGAGATGTTGGTCAAAGGATACAAACTTTCAGTTATAAGATAAATAGGTTCTTCTTCAACATAATAAAGGCCATATATGACAAACCCACAGCAAACATCATTCTCAATGGTGAAAAACTGAAAGCATTTCCTCTAAGATCAGAAACAAGACAAGGATGTCCACTCTCACCACTATTATTCAACATGGTTTTGAAAGTCCTAGACATGGCAATCAGGGAAGAAAAAGAAATAAAAGGAATACAAGTTGGAAAACAAGTAAAACTGTCACTGTTTGCAGATGACATGATACTACACATAGAGACTCCTAAAGATGCCACCAGAAAACTACTAGAGCTAATCAATGAATTTGGTAAAGTTGCAGGATACAAAATTAAGGCACAGAAATCTCTTGCATTCCTATAGACTAATGATGAAAAATCTGAAAGAGAAGTTAAAGAAACACTCCCATTTACCACTGCAAAAAAATAAAATAAAATACCTAGGGATAAACCTACCTAGGGAGACAAAAGACCTGTATGCAGAAAGCTATAACACACTGATGAAAGAAATTAAAGATGATATAAACAGATGGAGAGATATACCATGTTCTTGGATTGGAAGAATCAGTTTTGTGAAAATGACTATACTACCCAAAGCAATTTACAGATTCGATGCAATCCCTATCAAATTACCAATGGCATTTTTTACAGAACTAGAACAAAAAATCTTAAAATTTGTATGGAGACACAAAAGACCCCGAATAGCCAAAGCAGTCTTCAGGGGAAAAAAAGGAGCTGGAGGAATCAGACTCCCTGACTTCAGACTATTCTGCAAAGCTACAGTAATCAAGACAATATGGTACTGGCACAAAAACAGAAATATAGATCAATGGAACAGGATAGAAAGCCCAGAGATAAACCCAAGCACCTATGGTCAACTAATCTATGACAAAGGAGGCAAGGATATACAATGGAGAAAAGACAGTCTCTTCAATAAGTGGTGCTGGGAAAACTGGACAGCTACATGTAAAAGAATGAAATTAGAACACTCCCTAACACCATACACAAAAATAAACTCAAAATGGATTAGAGACCTAAATGTAAGACCAGACACTATAAAACCCTTAGAGGAAACAGAGGAAGAACACTCTTTGACATAAATCACAGCAAGATCTTTTTAGACCCACCTCCTAGAGTAATGGGAATAAAAACAAAAATAAACAAATGGGACCTCATCGAACTTAAAAGCTTTTGCAAAGGAAAGGAAACTACAAACAAGATGAAAAGACAACCCTCAGAATGGGAGAAAATATTTGCAAATGAATCAACAGACAAAGGATTAATCTCTAAAATATATAAACAGCTCATGCAGCTCAATATTAAGAAAACAAAAAACCCAATCAAAAGATGGGCAGAAGACCTAAATAGACATTTCTCCAAAGAAGACATACAGATGGCCAATAAGCATATGAAAAGCTGCTCAACATCAGTAATCATTAGAGAAATGCAAATCAAAACTACAATGAGGTATCACCTCACACCAGTTAGAATGGGCGTCCTCAGAAAATCTACAAACAACAAATGCTGGAGAGGGTGTGGAGAAAAGGGAACCCTCTTGCACTGTTGGTGGGAATGTAAATTGATACAGCCACTATGGAGAACAGTATGGACGTTCCTTAAAAAACTAAAAATAGAATTACCATATGACCCAGCAATCCCACTACTGAGCAAATACCCAGAGAAAACCATAATTAAAAAAGATACATGCACCCCAATGTTCATTGCAGCACTATTTACAATAGCCAGGTCATGGAAGCAACCTAAATGCCCATCGACAGATGAATGGATAAAGAAGGTGTGGTACATATATACAATGGAATATTCCTCAGCCATAAAGTGGAACAAAATTGGGTCATTTGTAGAGACGTGGATGGATCTAGAGACTGTCATACAGAGTGAAGTAAGTCAGAAAGAGAAAAACAAATATTGTATATTAACACATATATGTGGAACTTAGAAAAATGGTTCAGATGAACCCATTTGCAGGGCAGAAATAGAGACACAGATGTAGAGAACAAACATATGGACACCAAGGAGGGGGAGTGCCGGTTGGCGGGTGATGGTGTGATGAATTGAGAGATAGGGATTGACATATATACACTAATATGTATAAAATGGGTAACTAATAAGAACCTGCTAGATAAAAAATAAATAAAATTCAAAAACAAAACAAAACAAAGATAAATAGGCTCTGGAGATCTAATGTACAGCATGATGACTAGAGTTAACAATTCTATATTGTATACTTGAAAGTTGCTAAGATAGTAAACCTTATGTGTTCTCACCACTCACACACACAAAAAGGTAACTACGTGAAGCAATTTATGTAACTAATCAGATTGTGGTAATCATTTCAGGGACATACACACATATTAAATTATTACATTGTACATCTTTAAAAAATAACATTGTACAACATAAACATATGCAATTTTCTTTGTCAATCATACCTCAATAAAACTGAAAAATAAGAAATAAATAAAAAGAAAAAAATGTAAAAATCTGAATAAATATATAGATTTAAAATAATAAATTAAATACTTAAAGTTAGATTCTGTAGTTGTTTGTTTAAATTTTGAAACATTTAAAGTTCAAATGAACTAGAAACTGAAAAGTGACTAAACACTGCTATTCAGGTTCATAGGCTAAGTGGACACCTGCTTATGATGTGAGATGCATTTGAGCTGCTAGGAATTGCTCATACCTCCAATATATGTACACTGCCAGTGTCTGACTAATATCTGATGTTCCAACAAAAGATTGTCTCACACGGAAATGCACATATTTCAGAAAGTAGAGGCAGATCAAGCCAATCATCAATCACAAAAATTGTGTTGAAAATAACTTAAGATTTCTTCCAACCAATGGTTGTTCACCATCCAAAAGCACAAAGTGCTGTTGCTCTTCCCACCAGGCATCTCTATCATATGTCTAGGGTTCTCTCACTGTCAGCTTTAAGTCCAACATACTAACATTTTTGCCTGAACTGCTAAAATGGAGTCCTAACTGAATATATACCTTAATTCCCTTTTTCAGCAAATACATATGGGGCTTCTACCATGTACCAAGCTCTGTTGTAGATGCTTGAGTACTTTTCTGAGAGGAAAGCATCCCTGTCTTTGTGGAGTTTATGTAGAGGAATTTGGAAATGTGTCTTTTCTTGTCTCTCTGAAATTTGTTATCCACACAACATCCAGAGTGATCATTTTAAAGAGAACTCTGAGCTTGTCACTACTTAAAACATTTTCATACTTTCCAGTTGCTCTTGATTAAACCCCAAAACCTTGATATAGCCTTCAAGTCCCTGTGTAATCTGGTTCCTATTGATTTTGCCATCTCATTCCACGTTGTTCTCCACCTCACCCACTCTGTCCCAGGCACATTGGCCCTCTAGCTAATGGTGACAATAACCAAATCTCTCCCATCTCAGAGCATTCACACATTTATTTCTTCTTTCAGGAGCTCTCTTGCTCCTCACATGTCCACTTAGAATGCTTCCTTTATGTCTCAGCAGACACACCTCTTCTTCATGGGTATTTCCCTAACCCACCAAATTTAAGTCCAGTATCACTGTAATACCTACTTAAAACTCCTCACTTATAACAATTGTAAATAATTATATGTATAATGTCTATCTCTCTAATCAGATTGAATTCAATTAGGACAAAGATCATGTAGGTTTACAATTGTCTTCCTATTCTTAGCACAGTACTGGATAGATGAAAAGTACTCAATAAATATTTATTGAGTGTAAGAGGAATGAGGTAGAAGAGAAAAGAAAAAGACTATCTTGACTGTTGGAAAGGCCTACATTACACTGGAATGAGCTTAAATTAGAATGGACACTAATTTAATGGTAGAGGTTTGGCTTCTGGGCAGAAAACTTCAGAGAAAACAACTTATTTTAGCCAACATTTTCCAAGTACATTCAATGGTGTACCATCCCCATAAAATGCTTCTCAAAAGCATGATAGCATGGTTAGAGAACTTTGCCCAATATTTTCTGCCTCTAGAGATTCACACTGTCTATCATGAGCTCCTATTAAGAGCTCCAAGAACTCTTCTAGTAAAGAAATCTGTTTAACAAATCCTTCTCTTCCTTTAGAATAACTAGTAACATGCAGGGGCACTTGCTGAAAAATACTGTTCTGAGATATAACACACTTCCTCCACTCCCTTATCGTTTCCCTTACAAGTAAAGGCATTTAGATGGAAAATCTCTTTCGCATTTTTCCTTGTCTCAAAAGAGAGTCTTGGATTTAGAAGTTTGGTTTTTACCGATTGATTGAAAACTAATGTATAACATCAGGAGTTTTAGCCCCCTTTTTACAGTACAGGATTTATGTAATTTTTGGATAATTGATGTATCAATACATATGGATTTATAGTATGATATAAGTAACCACATACTTTCCACCTAGAATTCTTTTAGCCTAATAGTATTATAGATCAGAAATTGTCAAATGTTTTTGCATGCAAATTCCCAGTATTTGTGTATTTATAATATTATAATATACCACTATATAATTTAAATGTACCACTATACTTACATATAATTTATTTTATAAAACATACCCCAAAATAAAAGCTTTAAATGCTGACATAAAATAAATCTAATGAAAGTTCTTAATATTTTTTCTACTATTTCATGAATCATTTTGCATATTCCCTGGATTGCATGCATACACCTTATCTTAGATGTAACTTTTATAAACTATGACTGGTTTGGAGCTCACCAGGGGATGATGAGGCTTAGGATTGTTGTTCAAGAATAAGTGACAATGCATTTGAAGACTTACAGGTTTCATTTACCCTGTAAATGACTCAGCTGCTATTTACTGGATGTGGCTTGTTTAGGTGGGTAGAAGGAACTAAATTTGGAGGCTTTGGAGAAGATATTGGGATGTAGACAAAGGATATATCTTTATAAAATTTGTTTCAGGATTGAGATGTCACATAATTTACATCACAGGTACCAGACTGAGCCATGTCTTTACCTTGGTCTGGGATCCCAAGAGGGCACAGTTACAAAGGCACATGTTTCTCCAAGATGACCAAACTACAAAGGCCATGTGATTACTTGGGCATGGATCTATCAGGGATTCAACGTGCAGAAAGTGGGAGTTATGAAAAATGGATTATAGGCTTTTGCCTATTGACTTTTACTCAAGGAAAATCCCAAAGATTGTTTTTAACGTTAGTCAATATGGAGAACCTGAACAACACTAACAGCATATAATATGACAATACTTGTCATATTATATAATCAAATTAGTTTGATCCTCTCTCCTAGTAGAGACTACCTTTAAAGAAGCCCTTAGAGGGGATTTATCACATATTTATACAACGTTATGAGTTTGGAAGCTCCTTGAGGTCCACAGTTATTCATGTTTAGAGAAAAGCATTATGGTCACCTAAATGAGAAGTAGTATTGCTGAATGATTAGGAATACTGACCTTGAAGGGAGATGGGTCTGGTACCATTTTCCACTTTAAACAACTTAAAGGCCATATCATCAGGGGCAAGATATTTGATCTCTCTGAACTACTATAAATTGTAAATAACTATAGCCCCACAAATCCTACCTTGAATTAAAACACTTAACAGAATGGTGCTATAATTAACACTCAATAAAAGGTAGTAATAGTTTTTCTTCTTCTTCTTCTTCTTCTTCTTCTTCTTCTTCTTCTTCTTCTTCTTCTTCTTCTTCTTCTTCTTCTTCTTCTTCTTTTTCTTCTTCACTTTCATGAAAGAAGTAAGAATAAATCTGTGATCCAAAGTGTTTTCCAGGTATGTCACTGAATCCTAAATTTGCTCTTTACATTTCATATAGATGCACTTGACTACATTAAACCTAGTGACCATATGTCAGCTGACAACTTTGATTAAGGAATCTTCAATGTGAACTTGACTTAATCTTTAGTTCAAGTGGAAAATCTGGTAATAAGGCTTTCTCTCCTCTGAGGTTCTGTCAAACACTGTGATCCATAGAGACAGAATGGGAAATTAAGCCAAAGAAACACACCATAAGTAAAAATTCTGTGGAATTGAACCCAGAAACAATCATGAAAGGACTGCAGAAAAATTACTAATCAACACTGCAAAGGCAAATGATTCCTGCATCCTGTACTGGATGAATCTGAGAGTAAAATAACCTCCACAAATTATCTCTTAAGGATAATGAGTTACAAATAACACACCCATCAATCTTGATTTTTGAATGATATTCTAGAACAACCTTTGAGTTCTAACACATTTGGAATGATTGTCAAAGTTCTCCACTAGAGACTGGGTTAAAAATTAATCGGCAATAAGTTTTATGGGTTTTATATGTTACATTAGTCTAATTAGCTACTAACCCTGCAGGGGTAAGGGCTGGAATTAGAGTTGTCAAATGAAATAAATTGAAAGTAGAAATGATCAATTCTTCCTTTTCCTCAAAGAAAACATAGATCTTTAAAAAGTAATTTTTTTCTTTTACAAAAAGGGACCTGGGTCCATAATCTAATAGGTTAAAGTAGACTCATTGATTGCTCTGTAAGGATCTGGAACAGTCCATGAAGCAGGCACAGAATGGAACAGGAATAGCTTTGGCAGAGAACTGATATTCCCATTCATGCTCTGTGGAATTACAAATGACTGGGCTTTCCATTGTGATACATTTCCTCCTACACATCTGCAAAGAATTGTGCAATATATTTAGGAAAACACTGTGATTTTATTTTCAAGGTCTAGGAGATTTCAGCTTTCTTAACTCTTTACTATCCTGGAATAATCAAGACTAAGCAGGTTTCCTGAAGAAATTATTTTCATAAATTACTTTCTTAGCATAAAAGTAATGCTAATGGAGAACATATGTAAAGCTTTAAACTTCTGCAAACCAACACAACTTCCCATGCATGTAGCAAAGATTGACCACCATCAGACACCTCTTTTTTTTGGACCAGTTAAAAAGTAGAGCACACTCACCTTGCACCATTAGAACCTGGTCATTTTTATTAGGGTAAGCATTAGATTCATTAGCCTAACACCCTCAAGGCAAAATTCTAATGACCACTGGATCATAACAAGATGGATGTCACAGGAGAGCCATTTAACTTGATTCCAAACATAAAGTTATTTATAAAAAAAAGATACAATTGAATTGTTTTTTGCACAAATGCTATAAAATATTTTTATTAAAGTAAAAACAGTGATAGGAAAAACAGAAAAGGAGAGAAAATATCCAAAAACAGCCAAACATATTTAACAGAGATGAAACCCATTCTATTTCCCTGGGGTGAAAATGTGTGGTTTAACATATGAGAAGGATATTTCACTTGGTGTATGTTACCCATCATAGTAGCACCAGCAGGGACAGCTACAGAAAACGGTCCATTAGTTTTTCCATAATAAACTCTTTTTTTCACTGGCACACTCTTGGGATTCTTTGACATTATTTCAGTGTAGTTATTGGTGGATGGCTTCAATAATTGGAACTCTGACAACCTGAAATTAACATTTTCCATGTCACTCTAGTATATGTTAAATATTGCAAAACTTGGTTTTAAGGGCATCTTCTCGAATATATGTGATTCCAAAAGACAAAGTTGTAAATGCAAAATGCTCTTTATATTTCTGCATTTTAGATTTGCACTTGTTTCTCAAATTAGCATGTCAAGACACCCATTCAATATAACTTTATCATGCTCAAGGAAGGACAAATGAATGAGAGTTAACAGCTCCCAGTTGGAGTCTCCAAAGTATCTAACGTATAGCTAAGGCAATAGCCTCCACACAAGGCAGTTCTCTGAAAATATGTGCCCTATAATGTACAGGCACAAATAAGAATTGCATGGAAGTCTTCACTGAGGTAAAAAAAAAGAAGTCAACACCTAGTTGTGCCAAGTGCCAGGAAGAAGATATGGTCCTTATGCTAAAAAGAAATCACAATCTAATATAGAAGCTAGAATTTAGGCAGCATAGTGAAGTAAGTTCAATCAGAGAAATATACAACCATTTAAGGCAGAACACAGAAGAAATGTGATTTGTGCATGCCAAAACCCTCCTTGGAAATTTTTCTTACAGCTACAAAGGATATTAGACTTCATCTGACTTTATGTCCTTGCTAAATGTTATGGATAAGACTAAAACCTAAAGAGATAACATGGTTCATGCAGGGACCCACAGCTCATTTACCTCACAGCTCCAAATTCCAAATCTAATGTTTTACTGGCTACAGCAAACACGTCTTTGAGAAATACATAGTAGTGTGTCCCTAATTCATAAGGCCAATTTGCACATTATTACTTTCTTCTCAAAGACTACAATAAACTGGGGAGGGTGTGGTCTGAGGGATGACAATTAATTTCTTACTTTATCCTTCAATTGTGCAATTTAATAAAGGAATCGTCACTGAGAGACCAGGAACTTAGAAACAAAGTTGAACTAAAGGTCTAAGAGAATAGGCAAAAAAGAAAAATAGTCAGTGTATTAGATCCATGGAATAAGAGATGATCATTTCAGCATTAAAAAAAGTATCTTAATAACTCTTACAGAATGGGTAAGATTTCTTGAGGAAAAAGAAAGAAATAATAATCATGAAAATCCAGTCAGCTTAAATGATGTCATTCAAGAAATATTTATTGAACATTTATTATATTCCATGCACAATATTGGACACTAGATGTTGCACAAGAGATGTCAAAGTTCCTGTTTTTAGAAAGGTATTAGTTTAGTTTAATTGAATAACCACATGAATAATTCAACACAAGTCAAGTACTCTGTGATAGGAACATGGTTCCACGAGGGGTTACGACAAAGGATTCTGACATAGCCTGGGAGGTCAAAGAAGTTTTCCTGTACAAATTGATACTTAAGTGAGATAAAGGATAAACGAGAATTAACTAGGTTAAATCGATGAGGCAAAGGAAGTCATGTCTAGACAGGTAAGGGGAGAGAACTGTGAGATTGGTCTGTGATCCAGAGACCATATTAGTACATATGAAAGACTGAGGTCTTTGTAGTAGATTAATTACACTAACAGCCCCAATCTATCACACCTCCCTAAATTCATGCCCTTCTACTGCCTCCCCACAATGACTCCAAGCTTGCCCTGTGGCTTGCTTTGGCCAACAGAACATTAGCAAACTGGACCCAAGGAGAGACTTGAAATAGCACTTGCCCCTTGTTCCTTCCTGCCCCTCCACCATGAGAACATGTTTGCGCTAGCTTGCTGAATGCGGAAATGTGGAGCAGAGCTGAGTTGCCCAGTTGTCTCTGCTGAGGGCAACTCAGACCACCCAACCACCAGACAGACACTTGGGAGAACCCAGCCAAGATAAGCCAAGCAGCCTGGCTGATTTGTAACTAGTGAATGAATCCTGCTAAGTCCTGCTTGTATCAGTAGAGCTCCTCGGGTGCACCCAAAAGGACTACCCAATCGATCCACAGATTTGTGAGCTAAATAAATATTTAATGTCTTAAGCCACTAGTATTTGTGATTGCTAGGTGGCATAAATATAGCTATAGATAACTGATATAGTGGTAAATGTGGAAAATGGATAGGCAGTGGTATATAGTGTGCTTGAGAGTGGAATGATTTTTAGGCTATTGCAATAAGACATAATAGCAGCTTGGACTAAGTGATAGTGAGGATGAAAACAAGGCTACAGAATCAGGGCAATTTGGATTTAATTCTCTAGAAAATGGTGAACTATTAAAGGATTTTAAGCAGACGATAGTGACACGAACAGAGTTCTACTAATTTAGGAAAATTAAATTGGCCGCGTTTTCATGAACAGATTACAGCAGAAGGAGAGTAGCAGCACAGAATACAAGATCAAAATATTGAACAACAACAACAACAAAAAAGATTAAATGCAAGGGGGGTATCTCTTCACAACCTGATATTTAATTAAGAGCCTCAGATAATGAAACCATTCTGAGGCCCATATTCAAGAATAGATTCTCAATCTTTCTAGATGTTAGTAGTTTAATTAGAGGTCTTTTTGACAGCTCAAACTCAGTTAGTTGGTGACTTGAAAGTGAAATGGAATCTATGGATTTAAACATGATAAAGTAGTTCCAAGACTGTTTTGCATTAAGTGGTCTAGTGGATAAGAAATTAATATAAAGATATAAACAGTTTAAAGGGCATGAGATTCATTTTAATGTCCATTTCCACATTGTAGGCAAAGGCTCTCTATAGATTAAAAACCTAATACGGACAACAGGTTAATCCTTTCTGACTTTTCAAATTTTTCTCAACTTCATCATCATTACCATAATAGGAATTCTTATTCTATAATACATAGAGACACATTATAGTCTCTCAGTGAATGTTTAGTCACTCTATAATATCCATGGTGTAATATGGAATAGAAAATGCTGAGGAGAGTAAGCAATAGATTTTAATTTTATCTCTGTTTGAAGCCAACTCCTCCCCTTTGCATAAATCCCATTTCTTCTTGCTTATTTAAGGACATCATTCCAGGAATTCCTTGAACAGCATCACTCTAGCAATTCTTCCTTCTTCCTCCTACATAGATATTTTTCTCTCTTTCTCCTGTATAGTTGAAATCAGTGTATATACATACAGTTAAAGAAATTCTCTTGTTTCATCTTCCCTGTCACTTTTCTATCCATCACTTTGTTGTATTTATTGAAAAACTCTGGGGGAGTTATCTATTCTTGTCATTTCTAATTCTCCCCTTCCATATTCCTTCAAACCCAAACAAGATGTCTTCCTCCATCACTCCATCAAAATGTTCTCATCATGTGTACCACTGATGTCCACATTGGTAAATCCAGTGGCCACTATCAGCAGCATACCCACTTCCTTGATACATTGTCCTCACTTGCATTTCATACCACGCACTCCCTTGATTTTTGTTCTTCTTCACTGGTTTCTTTTCTCAACCTTGTTTATTGGATTCTTTTCTACTCCCCAAACTCTTAATGTTGGAGCACCCCGCAGCTTTGTCCATGGACTTCTCTTCATTGTCTCCGTTCACATCTTTGATGATCTCACCCAATCACATGGATTTTAATGTAACCCATATGGCAACTGCTCACAAATTTATATCTCTAGCCCAGACATCTATCCCAAATAGCACATTTATATCTCTGTCTACTTAACTATCCACTTGAATATCTAATGGACATCTCAAAATTAGACTTTGCCTTAAAATAAACACTAGACTACACCGCCTGCAACCTTTCACATATCAATTGGTGGAAACTTCATCCATCTAATTGCTCAGGAAAATATATATATATGTATATATCCTTGACTCTTTTCTTTTTTCATACTTTGCATCCATCTTATCAGTAAATTCTGATATACAGCCAGAATCTCATCACTTCTCTTCATCCACACTTACACCATCCTGGTGTGGGCTACCACGTTCTATTACTTGAATTACTGTGATGCCCTCCTAATTGGTTTCCACTTTCTTCTTCTGACAGTCTATTCTTAACATGGCAACCAGAGTAATGCTTTTAACGTTAAGACAAATCATATCATTCCTCTATTCAAAACTGTGCAATATCTTCATATTCATGCAGACTAAGAGCCAAAATTCTTTGAATATTAAATGGCTCCGACCTCTGTACCTGAATGAAGTTATCCCACTAAATTTATCTCCTAATATTCTCCCCCACCCAGTACAGCTATGACATCTCCTTACTTTTTCTTAAACATGATGAAAACATTCTCACCTTAAAGGATTTGCTCTAACTGGGTTCTCTGCTTATAACACTCTCCCTTCAGATGTATGCATCTCTAATTCTCTACCTTTCTTTAAGTTTCTGCTCAAATGCCACCTTCTCAATGATGCTACCCTAACCTCAGTATTTAATATGGCAGTCTAACGCCCTTCACCAAACCCTGGTACTCTTGATTTCCTTTGGCCTATTCTATTTTTCCCCATAACACTTATTACCTAAGAACACATTAAATGATTTACTTATTTATTGTATTAATTGTTTATTTTCTGTCCCTCTCCTCTTGAACATAAGAACTGTGAGCTCAGAAATCCTTGTTCCATTCAATAAAATATTCCGAAGAATAAATAGAGGCTAACACACACACACACACACACACAACACACATGCACACAAACTCTAAATAATTATGTATTGAATGAATGGATGAACAAAATGATATTCTGATTTATACGAAATGACATACCCCATCCTGCAACTAAACCCTGTGTTTGTATTATGAATTGTGTCTGTGACTACAATTAATGCCTTTTCTGTTGGCTTATATATCAGAATAAGTTTTTAATGTGAATTAAGGCATCCTTGTCTCACTATTCTCCCTTTTATAACTTAATCATCTACCATTACTGCTACTTTGCATGCAATGTGGAGGCCCTGACCTCACCGAATATAAAATACAGGAATAACTGACAGTACCAAGTGACTTGTTGGATGTAGGGAGTGTGCAATGACAAATAGGAGTCAAAACCCTATGAGACAGAAAGGACAGAAATCTAGTTGAGTGATTTACTCAGAATTACACAGTAAATTAGCAACAGAAATGGAAGAATATGGGGTTTCTACTTTATGGTGAAGGTTATATCCACTAGAACTTACCCCTTAGAGTCTAGCTCAAAGTTCCATACATTAATGGCTTGCTTCCATCAGGATGAGACAACTGATGCTACAAGTTCTAGATGATATGTTCTTCTCATCCCAGGTCCATGTTGGATAGTCCCCATAGTTTGAGCCTTACCATCCCCTTTCTCTCTCTCATTATATTCAAACTGAAGAAGCATAGTGTTTGAGTCCATGTATTTTCTGGCATAGCATTATGGGAATTATCTTGGTGTTTCAGTATGTGCACGTATATGTACATGTAATGGAGAAAATTCAAAAAAACCAGAGATGGTGAGGGATTGTCTATGGTAAAAAATGAACAATTTCATGTTGACACTAGCAAAAAGCACACTTCAAGTCTGCTGTTCTACCATTCTTCTTGTATCTATCACATATGAGTGCAAATCCTTATATGTTATTTACATTCTCCCTACATTTTGTTCAAGAGTTTTTCTGTGCTTAGATAGTGAAATCTCACAGAGCCTAACCAGCTAGATTGCAGAATATTTCATCTTTCCATGCTCTGACTCCTGTTTCACATCTAGACATAGTATTGATTGTTGTCGATACAAAACTGATGAGAAGAGAAATTTAGAATAAAGGCAAATAAGTGAATGAATAAACAAGCACGATTAAGAACTGGGAAATTCTCTTAATTAAACAATACAAAATAAATTGTAGCTAATGCAATATATCCAAATGGTGGATAGAAGTTTCCCTTCCTTACAGTAGCGTATTTTCAATATTTTAGTACAGGTTTCCCCCACTATCCAAAAGTAGAGCCTTCCTATGAAATCTTTTGTAAACCAAAATGGCCATAAAGCAAAGAAGCAATTACCTTTTTCTTCATAAAATTGAAAATCCTCTTAGGATTTCTTTCTGTTTGTGAAAATAGGTAGGTCTTTAGTAAAGTTGAAGTGGTGTAAAGCAAACTTTTGAAAACCAGGGGATACCTGTATTGAACATTTTGATGACTTTTAAACTCTGATCTACTCTCATGTTCAATGAAGTTAACTGCCCAGGTATATGTATTTTATGTAGAATATTGGATTCTGTTGAGGTTTAGCTAACTATTTACTTCAAAGGATGATTTTTGTAGGAACAATATTTGAAACTCCTTCACTTCAATGATTCTAAATTTCCCACCACATATATCCAAAGGATGTGGTTCCTTATGTTCACAACTTCTCAAGGACCATGTTATTTATTTTCTTTATCCATTTTCTACTAAATTATCTATGATTTTGTAGAGTAATATCACTCTTGATCCAAATAAATACAAAACATTCTGATAGTGATAATGGTCATTATATTAGATTCTCAAATTCACTTTGATAGTATTGTCCTAACCACCAACATATTAGCTCTGAAGAGTTCTATAGCATAGGAATATTCAAATTGAAATTTTTTGATGAAGTCTGCACCAGCAGATTAGTAAGAGGCTACCTCTCTCCTCCTGAAATGTGTTTTCTTGCTAGAAAACCTGAGTGGGTGGACTTGAGAGAACTTAAATAGAAAGTGAGTTTATTCCTCACTTTTTCATTGACTAAGCCTGTGATTAAAGTGAGGCCTCAGTGTTATTTCTCTTTTTCTTCCATTTGTCTATCTTTAAAGTGGTTATAGTGGTATTTTTCAGTAACTGTTTGTGGTCGGAGACCAAGTAAATAAATAAAAATAACCTTTTTAAAATACAACGCCATAAAAGTAGAGTACTTAAAAATTTCATTTTTCTTCCCAGATTGGAAGCTTATTTAAGTAATGTTCTATATGGAAAGAATTCTGCTAAAGACAATCCATTTACCTGAATGGTCTCTCCAACATTAACACCGTTCCGGGTGTGGTTTTGTTTATTCTTTTTGGTCTAGCAAGCCAAAGAGATGTTCTTAATTTTTTTTAAGTGTAGGTTTCTAGGCACAGATAACATATCTGGCATTTTGACAAAATGCTTAGCTCTAAAATGCATACTTTTATTTTTTTACTTTTTTGATATATGCCCTTTACTCCATGTCAGTATTTCAAATATTCACTCAAGGAAACATCCCAGTCACAGGTTGAATGCTTTTGAGAGTGTTTATGACTGCTCAGAGTTCAACTCAAAGACCTTAACATTGGAATTGGGTTCTCAATATGCCTTTACTAGAGTTACATCATCTGTCCTTTCTTTCCCAGAATGGAAATAAACTAGTGTTCACCTGTATATATATATTCAGGGAGTAAGGCTTGGATATGACCATAATTAAACCCTATATAGACCAACCAATCATATTCAATTGAGAGATATTTATGTCCACAAATCCTTAAGTGGGTAGAAGATCACAGAACGTTTGGAATGTATTTCTGATCCAACTGAAGATTGCAGTCCATCAAAGTGTAGAGGATGAAGGAGATGAAAACAACAGCCTATACTGTGTGCCAGATACAGTTCTAAGCTTTATAAAATTTACATATTTAATATCCACAATCACTTCTGAGGGTATCCCCATTTTATGGTGAAGGAAACTGAGGTGCACAGATATTAAATAAATTACCCAAGTTCACACAGCTAATAAGCGACAGATCTGGGATTTGAACCTAGGCAGACTGACTTCCAAGCTGTGCTCATAACATTAAGCTACACTGTAGCAAAGATCAGTAGCAGAAGAGTGGTCAGAAGACGACCATACATTTAAACCAAGGAAAATATTTCAGTGAAGGAGAAATAAAGATAAAAAGCATGGCTATCTGATGACAGGTTCCATGAGTGGGTTAGGGAATGTGTTTGTAGGCACAGTGGAGGACGTCAATCACTATAAAGGGCAAAACTGAGGATGTAAGAGTGATTTTGGAGCAAGCCTTACTGCATGCAATGGGACAGAATCTAGATGAAATTTAAGGAGAGAACTAAAAGAACTAAACTAAGAACTAAAAGAACTAAAAGAGGCCCTGACTCCCACTCAAAAACATTTCTAGGTGAAGTGAAGGAAAATTTAGGGGTTCTGCATTAAATAAATTTCCTATGAAAAAGGAAGAAGTGAAATAATCTGCTGTGAGTGAAAGGATAAAGATGTTGGGAAGCATGCTATTTGGATGCTACCACAGAAGAAGAAAATGGTGATCAACTGGCAAATATGAAGCAGAATAACCTACCTCTATAATGAGATCATTTTTAAAATATGTCCAGAATACATTGTTTTTTAGACTTTGTATTCCCTATTATTATTAATATTTAGCTACTTAATTAATATTTAGATATTCCATTAATATTGTCCTTCAATGTTTAGAAATTTTTGGGGAATCTGGCATGCAAAGTAACTGGGATTGTTTGAGTTTCAGTGCCCACCACCCTATGTAGGCCACATGTCAGGAGTATGGCGCCCAGTGCCAGATGTCTCTCTATCAACAAAAAAAGCATCCACAGAGAGCTAGCAGGACATTGAGGGCACTGTCCAGGCCATTTGAGAAATAATTTAGGAAAATAAAGCTCTTCTTCTAGAGAATCAAAGAAATGGAAGGACTGCTAAAGGTCTTCTGGTCTAAGCGCTTGATGTGAGAGCTTTCAGATTCTCCAGCAGATGTGACAGAGAAGTTTTGACTGTCTTTGCTGAGACTAACTCTTCCAATGGAATTCTTTTCCTTCTCTCTTCAGGAAGAAAGGCTCTGTAGTTGAGAGAGCTAGATAGGGAAATATAATTCCTTCTTTCTTTCTCTAAAACCATGATTTTGAAACTCAGCTATACAACAAGTATCTCTCTGTTCTTCAGAATACAAAGCGTCTTTTGCCGAGTTTTCAAGACCCTAAAGTTTTGCCCCACACTATATATCCTAATTTTATTTTTCTCCATTGTACAGTCAGGCTAATCTTACTCCATTCTACATAACAAATAGGCAGATTGTTATTCTGTCCTAGTGGCTATTTTGGGTTTCTCTTGCTGTATAACAAATCCTTCCAAAACTTAGTGGCTTTAAAACAACACTTTTATTTTTTATTCACAAGATTCTGTGGATAAGAATTCAGGAAGGATTCAGTTGGAATGTTTTTGGCTTCACCTGGTTTCATTAGAGGTCACTCATTTAATAGTCATCTTTCAATATTATAAAGAATACAGTGTTTATAATGGCTTTATTGCATTATTTTTATAAAGGTATAATTCTATTTAACTAGTTCCCTATTGATGGGTATTTAGCTTGTCTCTAATTTTTTTACCATTGCCAACATTTCCGTAATTAATGTTCTTTGTGGCCTTAAATGGGTGGGTCTCTTTGAACAAAGTTCTACAAGAATTGCTGAATAAATTCATATAAATTTTAGTACAAAATAAATAAACCAACAAATAAAAGGTAATTCAGTCAGGACCAGCTTAGGAGAATGACTGCTTTTCCATTTCTTCTCCATTTCCATTCTGATAGTGAACTGTATCATTGTTATTTTCATTTGCATTTCCTTGAGTATTAGTGAGGTTGAGCACTTTTTTTTATGTTTAATGATCATTTGTAGTTTTTTCTTCTGAATTTTCTCTTCATACTATTTTCCCATTTTTATTGGGATTTTATATTTTACATCTGTAAGCAGTGGATGTAACATAGATATTATGTCTGATGACTCTAGTGATTTTCCCCAAAGAAATTCTCTTTTAACTTTATTTGTAATGTATGTTTCCCATAACGAAAATGTTTTAAAATGTTTGAAATAAAATTTGTTTTTTCTTTTCTTTTACTACTTCTGGTTTTTGTTTCATGTGCCTCAATATTATCAAAATATTTACTTATATTGTGTTTCAGTGGTTTTGTTGCTTTATGCTTTATATAAATATTCCATATATCTGGATTTGTGTGTGTGTGTGTGTGTATGCTGTCTGAACTCTATTCTGTAATGCAATTATTTGTCTCTTCCTCCACAAATGTAAACTAAATAAATAAACTAAATATAACCTGCTTTAATTTCTCTAGCTATATGTATGTTTTGTTTTGTTTTATTTTAATATCTGTGACACAAGTTTTTTGTATTATTGTCAAAATTTCTGGCTATTCTTGCAAATACATTCTTCTAAATGACATTTAGAAAAAGATGTTTACAGTTCTGTCAAACAGTATCATGTAACTTTTTATTGAGTTAAAGTCAAAAATTAAGGGAAAAAAAAATTATAACATTGAATCCCCTCACTAAAATGCATATTATGATTGTTTTATTTTACATTTATATAAATATTCTGTTATAGTCCTAAGTTTCATGGAGTTATTTTATATAGTTATTTTCTTTTTACACTGCAATAAAATTTTTTCCTATTATATTTTCCTGTTATCTTTTCTTTCTTGCTTGCTATTAGCAGTATATAAGAAAGCTATCAATTTTTTACAATACCAAAATTTTTCTACAATATCAAATTTTTACATTAAGCAAATATTGGATCATTTAAATGACTTAAGTAATTGTTTCTCTCAGCTTGTCATTTGATTAACAAATTTTCTAGGTAAATATTTACATTATGTTCAAATAATGATCTTTCAGAATCTGCCTTTAAATTAAGGATATATTCACTAGTTATTCCTTCAGTGTTTATTACATTGGTTAGATCCTCTTAAATAATGTTAAATAACTTTTAAGTAATTTGAAACTTATAAAAATGTATTTCTTAAAAACACTTAAAGCTGAGCACCTGCAACTAACACAACATTGTAAATCAACTATACTCCAATAAAAAATTTATAAAAACAGTTAAATTCCCTTGATGTCATTGAGTTTATGATGTGGTACCAGGCACTGTAATAATTACTATTATGTGGAATAAAAGTTAAGAAAAGCTGGTCACTTCTTATGTAAAGTTTGTACTTCCAATGTGTAATGTACCTGGTAGTATTTCAGGAAATTATAAGACTGAGGAAAAGATCATTGACTTTGATCATTGAAAAATAAATGGTTCCATCTGAGATAGGGGTTTACAATATTTTTGTTTTGATTTTGATTATTTTGTGTTTGTCTTTCTTGGATGAAAAGAAGTGTTTTAAAGAAAAATAGAGGAAAGATGGAATAGTAGGCAAGGCAAAAGCTGAGATTGATGAAGAAGCCACAGATAGAACCTGAATGGATGTGTGATGACCAAATAATAAGTAAAAGTGTAGAAAAAAAACATGTGTAACTTGAAGGAATGGGCCATGTCTCTCTTATTTTACTATATAATTCTAGCAGTTGGTAGTATGACCAGCACATAGAAGTGCTTAATAAATTTGTTGAATGAATGAATGAGGAATCGGTGCAAATCTGTGGACTACCTGCGCATCTTTAACCTAAATGGCAGGTTTGTCCACCTCCAGATAATTCCCACAGGTGCATTAATGTCTGGCTTTAACATCCTCACTCCCAATCCCAGTGAATACATCAGTCAGCAGCCTCATCTCCATAACTAAGAGCTCTAACTCACTTTTTAGGGCCACCTCTGGTAGGAGGAGAGAGATCTTGGACAAGACAAGAAAGATAAGTATTCAGGTAAACTGAATAAGTTCTCGGTGTTCCAGGCTGTCCTTCTCCTACTGAGTCCTTTCAAAGAAAATGGAAAAGTAAGGAAGTATGTTATTTGATGATGAGGGAGATTTCAGATTATCTACTGTTGGTTCAAAGTTGCTTTGTGATCCATAATAATATGATACTGTAAATAAATAGAAACAAAAATGAATCTATCATCCAGTACCTTTTCTCTGAAACAAGACTGCAGAACTATTCACATGAGAAATCTGAGTAAAGAAAGTTACTATCTATATTACACCATAGGAGAAAGTTTTTAGTCAAGACCTAAAGAAATTTGAGCATCTTAGCTCTGCATTGAAAAGCACATTTCTAAGCCTCAGTAACTTGGTAATGCCTAAATACAGACTTTTTGACCAGGAAGGTTTGTAGTCAGAAATGCACTGATGATTCAACCAAACTTTACGGTACTCATTTCAAATGTCACAGTATTATACTTCCACATAAGAAGAGCTGCAACATCAAAAAATATTAATTACTACAAAAAGTTCTGAAAAACTAAAACAAAATCCTGTGGCAACAAAAACTGTACAAGGAGACTTCACATGCTCTGATTTACTCATAGCTGTGGGCTTCCTTAATGTTTTTCATATGGTGCCTTAGTTCAAATATCACAGATTACTGAAATGCATATTACTGATTTAAGTAAACTTCTGTATAAACCTTTTTTGTGGGGGGGGGCTAACTTTTGTGCTGAATTGTGTCATATATTGGAAAGAATGTGGAGATGGGAAAACTAGGTTCTACACTTGGCCCTGATTAGCTCAATGTCTGTTGAATGTGTTATTCATGTAGCCTAATTTCTCTAGGACTTAAATATGAAATGAACCAGTTTATCTCTAAAGCTGATCCTAACAGACCTTTCTCAGCTAGGTAAGGCCAAGTGGGAGTGGGCTTTAATGTGGCTGAGTTTTGAAGACTGAACTTAGCAGAAGGTAATTGAACTCATCATGCTAAATCCAATAAATGTAAGCAATTTAACCAGAAAATTCAAATTAAAGGGAAGAATGCAGTAGGGCATAGACTGAGGTAGAAATTTGTTTAGGAAAAAACATAAGACATTCTTCTTGGGCCAGGAAAGCTTGTGGTTTAATGTCACAGTACTTAGCATGTCAATCCTGGACATTCTGAGTGACTTCATTTGGGCATGTGCTTGAGGATTGAGTGGGAGAGAATTGCAGATAAAAATGCTATATCAATCCTAAAAAATCTGATACCACCCTCTACCAGAACCATCATGCCTGGCTGTCAAACCCGCAATTCTCAGTAACATCTGGAAAGATTCCATATCACAGGTTGTATTAGCTGGGTTTGGCTGGGCCAAATAAGCTTACCATCTGCTCTAGGGTGGACTGTATGTAGTGATGTAATTGCAACAGGCTAGGAAGAGACCTTGTGTAATGGATACCCACTGGTTTTATCTATATGACCAGGTGACAACAAAACAGCCCTAAAATGGACTCTACCCAGCTGATTTGGTTTTCTTGGCCATATCCATTGTCTGTTTGAATAATGGATACAATCTGTTTGAAAGTCTGCTACAGGATAATTCCTGGGAAGTTCTGAATCAGCTACGCTAGGGTGATCTGGTTGTGTTCTGTCAATGTGGTCACCATCCTCACTTCAAATTCTGTGGCAAAACTGTTGAATGTGGAAAACTCAAGTATGGGGGAAAGACTATTGGCATGTGATCTAGATTGGGCTGTTTATTATGCCTGGAGGTTTCTGGGAGACCAGAAGATTAAATGCTCACTTAGAATCTCCACGAAAGATATCCCAGTCACCGTGGAGAAAGGTCTGTACTTCACTTTCACACTTACACACTTGGGAGATAGTAAAGGGGAGATGGAGGAAACAAAGCCAGAAATGAAAGGGCAAGGGTTCAATATATGTAAATGTTTCTACATAAGTTGATAAAAAACACATGACTCTGAATGACTTCCAAAATGCTTGAATCCTATAAGACACTCAAAAAAAAATGAATGATCTGAACACCATCTGTTTGTCCTTTTGGTGCATGTGGTAATGGTCACTTATCTGACTACCTGTGGATATGGAAATGCATTTGAAATAATGAAGGACCCTCTGCTCTATTATAATGACAACTACCAGTGACATTTGTAACCTTAGCAGCAGGTTAGAAACTATTTATGTCCACTCCCATTAAGAATTTTACCTTTTTTGACACATCCATTTGATTCTGTTTGAAAGAGAAAATCATTAGCCTGACCTAAAACCACAAACGAAGACCAACTTCTCTCAAGTAATTTGCATATGCTTAACTATTCATGAGTTCCCTGCTGAGCATCAAAGGTGGTTATCAATCTACCTACACCCCAAACTTCTATAGAACACTCATTTTCTGTTAAAGCATGCTCAATTCCCTATGAAATAAAACTTGAGATGAGAAGCATACTAGGCAGTACTTACTTTTCCTTGTGGAGCATTTTGGCATTTTTTGCAATGAATACAGTTTATCCATTCATTCAACAGATATTTATTAAGTAGCTACAATCTGCCGAATACCTAGTCTAATTTTGTAACATGTTTAGATCTTCGATAGAGTAGTGTATTAAAATCAGTCTTATTTACCATTATCTATTCTTTCACCAGCATTCACAATCACTCCCTCTTCTTACCATAATTCAATTTGTCATTTGTTGATAGATGGGATAGATGACAAAATTTGGCAAAATACAAAACATGGAATATCCTTTATTTGAAGCATGTGTACTAGTAGAATGTTGGGTCTATAGCCTACACTAACAGCACTTGAATATGTACTTATCTTTTCAATTTTTATATTTATTTCAAGTTTTCATGGTTTTGAGTTTTCGTCCGATCAAAACAAAAGCAGCAGTTAATACTGCTTATTTAATATCATTTCAGTGCCTACAGCGGTGAGGCAGTAATCTTGAGGAAATTACTGCTGTTGCAAGTAAATAAGTTATTCATTGTTTTGTTGAAGGAGTTACACTTTCAACACACAGTGCCTTATGCTTTGTTTATTTTACATTTTTTGATGCAAATGACTTGCCATCTTAATGGGAGTACATCAGAAACAGTGTTAGAAACTTTGTCCAAGCTACCAACACTCAGCATTTTTTCTGAAATTAAATGGGTCAAATAGCATGAAGATTGTTTAGAAAGTACAGAAGAGCATCAGATAGATTTTGGAAAAGATAATGTTACTTCTGACCACTAATAACTTCTGAAATCTTTAGTTCACAGCAAGAAAAATACCTTAGAAACAAAACAAAAATATGTTTACTGATGCCTCTTTCAATTAGTCTTTGCTTTTTAGTATAAAATATAAAGTGTATTTGGTTTTTATTTCAAAAATGCCTAAAACCTATTGAATTCCAGCTGATACTGCTGAAGGCAATTTTTAAGATTTTCCACTGTATGATGAAAATTGTATTTACCTTACTTTGCATCTTATTTCTGTGCTGTATAATTATCAAATAAACTATTTAGGAGTTCTATGGAGAAAGAGAAGGGGGAAAAACCTTAAACCACCTTCCTGGGGTTTTGTTTGTTTTTCTTTCTCTCCTTCTTCTTAAAGAGTTTATAAAATGGGCAAGTCTAGGGAAACTTTCTAATCTGTGGATGGTGGTTCCAAGCTGTGCCTATACAGTTTTATGACTGCTTAGTTCCAAAATGTATAAACACATTACCCTTCTACATAGCAAAATGCCCAGGAGAAGGCAATGTAAAAGAAATGAAGCAGAAGAAAATATATTGCACCATTTTCTTTTTTTGCATTTAATTTAAAATTGATATAAAGTGATTTCAGCTTTGAGGAGCTAGTGAATGCTTTCCACTTTCTGCTTTATCACTTTATCTCAGCTGCCCTTGGCCAACAAACCAACCCTATGCAACTTCTGAGGAAGTCCTCTCAAGCAGGTATTGAA
Organism: Balaenoptera ricei; assembly: GCF_028023285.1. Lineage (NCBI taxonomy): Eukaryota > Metazoa > Chordata > Mammalia > Artiodactyla > Balaenopteridae > Balaenoptera > Balaenoptera ricei. The sequence goes on along the minus strand of NC_082639.1, from coordinate 72,512,382 downwards.
GGAAGATATAGTCTTTCCTCTGAGAGTCAGCAGCTGAAGTTCTTATTATTTATTTTGAAGCTAAATGATTTTTGGTTTGAAGTGTGTGTGTATGTGCGCGTGTGTGTGTGCATGTGTGTGAGTGATTCTTCATAGCTTATCTTTGCTATGCAAACCAACTTTTCAACAGGACCTGCAAAGTTCAGCCCTCTGCCAACAAGATGCTTGCTGCATCAGCTTCGGAACAAAATGTCTGGAGGTCAAATTATCTTAATGTATCCCACATTTTAGTATGTTGTATGCATAAGCAGTTGTATGCAACTGAAAGAAAATCCTATATTTGAGAGATTTGGTGGGGGCTAAAAAGCACAATTTTAGGGTGGAATTTCACTATTCTGTGTTGATTGATATAAAATACATGAGGAAAAACTCAGGAATGCTTTTGACACATAGTACGGTTCAACTAACGTAAGTTAGATTTGAATCTGAATGTTATAAGGCCTCAATGTATTCCATGCTTTTGAGAAAAATAGCAAAGTATACTCCTCCTGTGTAGAGGAAAGGCGTGTACAACTTGTCCAAACCAGAGAGGTTAGCCTAACAAAAATTTTACTTTGGCACCAACTCTCCTGGGAATGTGGCCATAAGAAGAACAGCAAGCAATCCAGACTTTGTTCGTGAATATGACAGGGGCTCAGAGACATGTGGTGATTGCCCTTCTTCCTCTGCACAGCACAAACTAAATTCTAGAAAGGGTAGTTGGCTGTCCCATTTTCTACCATTTACTCTTTAAGTCAATCTGCTCACAGAGTGGCTTTTTCCCTTCACTCCCCGTGGAAATTGTTCATTCCAAAATCAACCTGGAAGTCAGTGACCAGTGAAAAGATCAGCTTTCATGACTCATTTTTTAAGATCAATTTGATACATCATCTTCTCTTTGAAACAGACCTTAAACTCTGCAGCTGATTCAGTTCCTTTCTCCTTTATGTTCTCATAACAAATTGTTTATAACTCTGTTATTATGGTCACTCTGATATGTTGTAATATATCTGTGTACAAAGTGGCTGCTCTAACCAGACTTTAAACTCCTTAAAAGAAGAAATATTACTTATTCATTTCTGTAACACTAACATATAGAAAATATACTGACCATATTGTAAAGGCACAATAAATACTTATTGAATGAGTGAATAATGGAGAGACCTCTGACTAGTCTGAGAATAGCCTTGTTGTGTTCTAATATAATATAGTATGCTCTATTATTTATATCAGGAAAAGGAATCAAAAGACAATGATTTTTAGGCATGGCTTTCTCTTACTAGCATACAGCCTTCCTGGAATACCATTTTTTGCTATTTTAAACCTCTGCTCAATTACGCATGTAACTAACATTAAGCATCTGTGAACAGGAGTCTTTAATGACTCCTTTTAGTCTATACAATCAAGTCAAAACTTCTTGCAATTGTCTAGCATTTTTAACATGCTTTATTTTCCCAGTACGTTCAACCAAAACTCATTTATTATATAGAAGACAGTGGTCTCTGACATCTTTGAAGTATCATTAGTTTACTGAATGATTCAAAGGTGGTGAAAGGAAGGAAGAAAGCAAGGAAGGGAGGGAGGGAGGGAGGCAGGAAGGAAAGAAGGAAGGAAGGAAACATTTCTAAATGTATTTCTATTTCTTTATCAGAATAGGGGGAGTATTTCAAAATATAAATTCAGATTGATTTGATATTTAATGGCATTTACGTTTAAATTGTTTGTCAAAAGCACCAAAATATAAATTAAAAGCAGAATGTCAAACTGGAAAATAATTATAACAATAATTCAGGTAAAAGGTTATTTCCTTAAGGGAAAAAAACCTCACTTCGAATTAAATTTTTAAATCTGCAAATACCATACACACACACACACACAGAAATTTGAATGGCTAGAAATCAATTTAATTGATAACATGATATTGCTTTATCTATAACATGATGTTATTTTTCACATAGAAACATGGATAAATTTGGTTTTAATCTTTAATTTGTTTTGTTTTGTTTTAGTTTTAACTTATAATAATCAGGGTGGGCTTGCATAAGTTGAAACAAGCCTTCTCACAAACTGATAGGGAGTTTAGTTAGTACAAATTTTCAAATCTGAAAATAAATCTTCAAACTGTTTTACTCAGAAACTCAAATTCTCTACATTATGCCACTGAAATTAATCAAATAACAAACAAAGACAGTAAATTCTCAGGTCACATTTTTGAAACAACAATGCAATAAAATAAGCAATTTTCAAAACTATAAATCTTATACACACACTCACACAAGCATGATGCATATGCACGCACACAACAACCATTTTGAGAATTTTGAAAAAAGATTACCAAGAAAATATTTCCTTAAATTACTACTGGGTTAAACAGGACGTCAAAATGACAAAAATTAGAGAGAATGCTTAGACAATAATGACAAGTAACACTACATATTAAACTTATTTGTAGAGTTCTGATTCAGGAGGAAGCTTCCACTTTAAGATGGCAGACTGACCATGTATATTATTTTCTTCCCTCCAAAGCTTCCTTTGAAATGATAATAAACAAATAACACAATTTAAATCAAAGTGACCAGAGAAATTGGGGGTGGGGTGCGAAGGGGATAATCAATAAGGCTCAAGAGAGTTTATCAAATTTCTGGAATGTGGAAAGCAAGTGCAGGAGGAGTAAACAAGGAACAGGCCAGAGAAAACTTCCATCAAGAGTGTGAAGATGAGCAGCCATTTTCTGCTCATAACCAAGGATAGACTTAGACATTGGACATAACAGATACAAAGGAAGGTGAGGATGAGCCATGGGGTTCCATCAAACTACAAGTTATGGCTGCTACCAGGACACGTTGGACTTCTTTGTATCCAGAGACTCACAGCTAAGAAAAGGAGTCACTGCTAAGACAGGAATAACTGACGTCATTTCCACAGTGGGTGCAGGAAGGATGTCTCCTGTGCCCCCTTGCACCACTGTAACTGCGATGGGCATGTGCAGCCCCACCACAGTCTGAGGGGTACGATTGTCAAATTCTATGGACTGAATGTGTGTGCTCTCCCAAAATTCATACATGCAACCTAATTCCCAATATGATGGTCTTTAAAGGTGGGTCCTTTGGGAGCTAATTACATCCCTCATGAATGAGATTAGTGACCTTATAAGAAGAGACCAGAGAACTAGTTTTCTTTCCACCACGTGAATATACAAGGAGAAGTCAGCTGTCTGCAACCTGGAAGAAGGCTCTCATCAGACAGAACCTGACCACGCTAAAACCCTGATCTCTGGTTTCCCTGGTGGCGCAGTGGTTGAGAATCTGCCTGCCAATGCAGGGGACACGGGTTCGAGCCCTGGTCTGGGAAGATCCCACATGCCGCGGAGCAACTGGGCCCGTGAGCCACAACTACTGAGCCTGCGCGTCTGGAACCTATACTCCGCAACAAGAGAGGCCGCGATAGTGAGAGGCCCGCGCACCGCGATGAAGAGTGGCCCCCGCTTGCCACAACTAGAGAAAGCCCTCGCACAGAAATGAAGACCCAACACAGCCATAAATAAATATAAATAAATAAATATTTTTTTTTTAAAAAAGCGAAAAAAAAAAACCAACCCTGATCTCTGACTTCCAGCCTCTAGAGCTGTGAGAAATAAGTATTATTGTCTAAGCCACTCAGTCAATGGCAATTTGTTATAGAAGTACAAACTAACACAGCAGTCTACGGCTCAGACCCCACAGGACTGAAGGTTTGGGTCACGCCATGAAGTAAGCCCCTAGGGCCTCCAGAGGTCATAGATGAGAATGAGGATTCCACAATTTGGAATGGATAGTGAAAGAGGAAGAGGATCAGTGGCAGTGGTAGTCTTGAGACTAACTGCACAACGGAGACCAAGTTCATCTCACTAACCTTCATCATTTTTTTTTTTTTTTGCTCCTCAGGAGGAAAGGCCCACAGGATCCATGGACGACCTGCTCCCCACCCAGCAGATCTGTGAGACACATGAGAAGGACCATGGTGACAAGGAAAAGGCACGGCTCCCATCTCCTGCCGCAGGAAGCATAACTGATTGATTTCCTCAGCTGCTGCACTTGTGGATCCACCATTGTGTTTGTATTAGTGCCACAGTATCCACAGGCTGCTTTCCTCCTAGTGAGTGAGCACAGCGGGGGTTTCAATACAAACCCAATCTATAAGATGCAAGACTTCTTTAAGGTGTATCTTTTGTTCGAGAACATTTCAGTGGCATGGCCGAAGCTTTCTCAAAACTGCACAGCCATCTGAGACTGCTTCCCCTGCCCTCTTTCCTTCTCCTCCATTGCAGGCTTCAGATCTGTCTTACTGTCTGAAGACCCCCCTACTTTGTGCAGCTCCCTTTCACTTTTTCCTTCAGAAGTGTTCCCCTGGAAAATCTCTTGTATGTCTATTTCTGCCCTGGCATCTGCTTCTCAGAGGACTCAAGCCAAAATTGTTCCAAATTCAATGAAAAAAAAGTTACTGAATGATAAGAAGATATTAACATTAAAATATTTTTAGGAAAAAAATAAGTTGATTTTTGTTAAAAATCATAATTTAAGGCTGAAAAATATGACAGAAAAGATGGTAAACATAGAGGATTGATCCAAAAGGACCAATATCAGACAAGGAAGAATCTAGAAAGTGAACAGAGCAGAGAAAAAAAATGGAAAAGAATTTCTGAGCATTGATAAGAAACCCACAATTAAATTGAAAAATGTCCTGCTACCTTAATGAAAAGTGACCCATGTATAGTCAGGTACTTTGAAGTTTTAGAACAATAAATATAAATATGAGATTCTAAAGCTTTCACATGACAGAACATGTCTACAGTGTGAACATGAATCAAATGGTAATGGAATTCTCAACAGCAGTAGTAGATCCTTAAAAAACAAGAAGGAATGAATTCAGAATTCTGACAGATAATAATATTCAGCCTGAAATTCTAAGCCTAGCCAACTTATTAATCAGGTGTGAAGATACTAATAGATAGCATTTATTGTGGCAGGAAGTATATGAATGGTTCATTTAATCTTTAACAATTCTATGAATAGATACTATCAACATACCCACTTTGCAGATCGAGAAACTGAAGCAAAGAAAGGTTCACATACTTGCTCAAAGACACAGACCTAGTAAGTAGCAGAGTCATAATTCAAATGAAAATAATTGAAACTGACATCAATACTTGGAACTATATTGCATCTTGGTACAACAAACTGTGTGGATTATAGGCTATACTATATATATTTTTAGATGTGCACAGTCAGAAAATGTATGGTCTAGGCACATTTAAGAAGAGTTTTTCAAGATATCCAGAAAAAATGTAGGTAAACCTAAGACAAAACAGAACTGTGGTAGACAGAACAATCTCTACCACATCACTACAAACATGTCCATGACTTAATTCCAGGAAACTCTAAATATGTTACCTTATATGGACTGGCAAAAAGAATTCTGTAGACATAGTTAAGTTAAGGATTTCGTGAAAGGGAGACTATCCAGGTGAGTCCAATGTAATTACAAGCTTGCAGCAGGCAGTCAGGAGAGAGAGGAAGAGTTTGGGAGATGCTATGCTGCTGGATTTGGAGATGGAAGAGGAGGCCATGAGCCAAGGACTGTAAGTGGCCACTAAAAGCTGGAAAAGACAAGGAAACAGATTCTCCCTTAGAGGCTCCAGAAGAAATTAAGTCCTGCTGCTGATCCATTTTAGAATTCTAACCTCCAGAATTATAAGATAATAAATTGTGCTACTTTAAGCCTCCAAATATTTTGGTAATTTATTACAGTAGCAGTAGGAATCTAATAATAACAAGACCAAGACTGACAGAAATATGAGGTCCGAGGAGGAAGAAGACTCATCTCAGAAAGTAGTTAAACCTTGAAGCCCAAGATGATAGCTTTGCAGAAAGCCTAGAAGAAACCATTTTGGGTAGGAAGAATTAGACACAGGGATTTGTACGGAGGACGTGATTTGGAGGAAAAAAAAAAAGATATTGTGGTCTTATTGGAAAAAGTATCTGAGAATTAATGTAAGAAAGAAATAGCATGAATAAATAAAAATGATTAGAAAGTCCTGGAAAAAAATATCAAGTAAAGGAAATGCAGTCATATATACAGCTTGCCTTGACATAGAGAAATACCCACATCATCAAAATCTAAATACCCTTCATTGATTTAACTAAAAATAGTAATATAATTACACTGGAAAGGTGAGGGAAAATACCCTTCATTGATTTAACTAAAAATAGTAATATAATTACACTGGAAAGGTGAGGGAATGAGACGTAAGGTTTTACTCAAATGATAAATCAACATCTGCCATTAGATAGTTAATAGACAATATCTAAAATTAGTAAATCAATAAAGAACAGCACACATATTCAGAGACATAGGAGTAATCACTGGAAAACAAAGAGCTAAAAGAATGCTGTTGGGCCTGGGAAGTGGGGTGGGAATGGAGGAGAGGATATAAAATTTTTGTTACTAAATTGGTATTATTTTATATTGCATTGGTATTATTTTATTTTTAACTACATAGAAAATTAATATACTACAACTCTTTAATTTATAAAAAAGAAAAATAAGTAAAAATATAAAATTAAAAGATATATAAGTGATATATAACTGTGATTGTAAGCACAGAAGCAAAGAAACCACAAAAATGAGATCAACAATGTAATTCTTTAAAACTTTTGCATTTTTTGAAAAGACCAAAAAATAAAGTTAGAAAGAAATGGCAACAGAGAAAATATATTTGCAACAAATATGACAAAGAATGTATATCCTTTATGTATAAAGAATACTCTGCAGATCAATAAGACAAGTTCAAATATTCCTATGAAAACAATGGCAAAGAACTTGAACAAGTCACAGAAGAATTAGGAAGGATTTATAAACATAAAAATAGGTTTAATGTCTGTAATAGTCAAATATATGTTTATTAAAGCAAAAAGTAGGTACTTTTTTCACATATAGTACTTATAATGATAAAATTCATTGACAGCAGGAATTTAGTGATGTGAGAATTCTTATGAATGACATGAGAAGAATTAATACAGCTTTTCTGAAAGCAATTTAGCAATATATATACGATCTTGAAAGTGTTCTACCCTTTGAACTAGTAATTCCACTTCTAGAAATCTGTTCTGAGAGAATAATAGGCAATAAGAGTCAGAGAGTTATGTACTTAAACACAGTTGTTTATAACGATGAAAACTGTAAATAATTTAAGTGTTCAACATTAGGAGACTATTTTAAGAAATTATGACACACATATTATATATATATATATATATATTAAAATTCTTGTTTATGAGGATTATTTGGCATGAAAAAAATTATAAGATACACTGTTCGGTTAAAAAATCTTAAATAGACATACATGCTATTTTACATTCCAAATGTATTCAGATACATAAAAAAGAATGAAAATATTCCAGCTATTAATTCTGTTGTGTATGATGTTAGTATTTTAAACTTTATCTGCGTGCTTTTCCTTATTTTTCTACAATTAATTTTCTTGTACATATGCATGAATATGTATAAATATGTATCAATCAATGAGAAACCGGCAAACGAACAGAAGTATAATATAAAGAGTATTTGTTTAATTTCCCGGGACTTATGATTTTTGTGTTGGAATTCTTAGAGGACGGTAATTTCTCTACCAAAGTAACTGGTGACCTAAAGAAAAGAAATAGCCTCTTAGCCAAGCACAAACTTCAGAAGAGTATACTTCTTCAGTACTTGATTTTTTCCTGTGATTCCATTACCTACCAGCTTCTGCCTTCACTCACTTCCCTATCTAAGCTGTTCCCTACTGTCACTAATTTCAAATTTCTTACTAATGACTTCAATTTACTCTTCGTCCTTCTACCATACTCACCAAGGCACTCTCCAAACATAGATGTATAGAACTATTTACTCTACCTCTTTCCTTCTCTTGGGACACTGAAAATACTCAGAGAAACGTATGAAAAATGACTAAGTACTTTTCAAATTTACATTTAACCTGTCTTCTCAAGTGAAAAGATATCACTCTTCCTTTCCTTGACTTGCTCTCTTTCTCTTTCTCTCCCATATCCCCACCCGTCCTGTCCCAAATCTTCTCTCTTTCCTTTCCAGCTGCAAGGAGAATGTCTTGCCCAGGCCACGTCCTATGAGGTCTCAGCTGTGAAGGCTGCAGAACTAAGGTGAGAGGCAAGGGTTCAGGAATGGCAAGGCTGGGCATAGGACCTGCTAACAAGGCTGCAAACTGCTCCTCGGGGAGAAATCTGGTGGTTTACTTACCAGCGTGCAAACAGACAGAGCCGCTAATATTTCACCAAGAGACAGTGTACCAGCATGAACTAACTCAGGAGGAAGATTCTCTAGGTTTAAATCAAGGCTCTGCCACTTATTAGCCCTGTGACTCTGTCATACTTACTTAACCCTAGGGCCTCTGTTTCCTCCAGTGTAAAACGGGGCTTGTGTGACTCATATCGCTATTAACACAGGAAATCTGTATGGGGATCAAAAGTACAATTCAAATAATTTATTATAATGCCTCACACAGTAAATACTCAATAAAATTAGTAGCTATCATTAATTCTGTTCTTATCATTATCTGTCTGATCTGGTGGAGCTTCTATAACCAGATTCATATGGTCACACAGAAGGTAATTACATAGTCCTTATGTTTTTCCTCTGATTTGAAGCCAGAATTCAATGAAACAGCCAGGGTACAGCAGAGGTAAATATAGCTCTTGGAGTCCTAATGTACTTCTAGCTTGACTGAGATAAATCTAGGTGAGCCTGCTAATTTAGGAGAGATTGTGAGAGTTTGTAATGAGGCAACTAGCACAGAGTGGACCATCACAGAAAGCTTTCCTGAGGAAGAAACATTTAAGCTTTGAGTGGGAGCTGGCAGATGAAAATGGAGAAAGGAAGAAGAAATGGCAGTTGCAAAGGCACTGTGTGGAAAGGAGTCCAGCACAAACAGAGAAATCAAAGCCTGTGGAGTTAGTGTATGGTGAGCATAGGAATAAGCAGCTCAGGATGAGATTGAAGAGAATGACAAAAACCAAATCATTCAGACCCTGTAAAGGGAGTCATAGCAAGACCTGGAGAGCATGAAAGGGAAGGGGAAACACAATTCTTCTAAGATGACTTCTGCATCCCCTTTTACTTCAAATTCCTATTGATTCTCATAAACAGCCATCCCTTGTGGCCAAGCCAACCCTGACCAGTATTGGAAATGAAGCTGATACACACACACACACACACACACACACACACACGCCACATATGCGAAAAAAGTACAGATCTTCAGAGGAGATTTGGAACAGGCAAATTAGAAGAAATGAACAGCTTCCTTGTCATCCCTTGTTGACAGTTATCCCCCCATGGTACTCAGTGGCACAGAAATTAAGACATATAAGCTCTTGCTTATAATACCTGAGGAGTTGAGGAGTGTGACTGAAGCCCAGAGGAGCTGCCAGTTTAATGGGACATAAAGATGTAAAAGAGGTCAGGAAATGTGGAGTTGCAGAGATGCATCTTATGGCTCCAGGAAATCTACATGAGTAAATTAAGTAAATTTACTTCCCCAGTTGCTTCAGACAAAAGCAAGATAAAACGTAGCCACAGTTACCATATGACCCTTTCACAGGAAGCATGCATACCCTGAGCATCCTGAGAAATGGGCTATTGATGAGAGACTTACCTGTTGGATTAGAGACTTATGAGAAGACTCAGTAGAACCTGAAAGGTTTAGGGACACTACACACGTCAAACATTTTGAATCACTTCCCATCATCCTACACCCAAACCTAGCTTGATGACCAGGCTTAATATGAAGGTACATACGTAGTAGGGTCTAAATCTGATTTAGGTTTAAGATTGTGACAAAAGCAAAGTGACTAATAGCGGTGGTACTAAAAGGAACAAGGATGGCTCAAAGAATTGCTGTTGCATTGGTCATATTAATTTACTTAATAAATATTTATTGAGTATTCCCTATGTGTCATACTCTATTCTAAAGCACTGGGTAAAAGAGCAGTGAATAAAACAAAAATCTTTATTGACATTTCTTCTAGCTGGAAATGGTAATGCTGCTTCATGGTGAGGCTTTGATGTTCGATTATGGCTGTTATAATAAGCAGCCAAGTAAGTCTCTGTTTAATAATTTGTGTGGTCAGAGGGACCTCAAGGCCTTTATTTCAGCCTGTGTCATCTGCATGCCATCACACACATACAGTGAGATGAACTCTGCTCTGACAAATGCATTAGCTGGCCTGATCAATCAGCAGACAGTTCAGTCTACACTGTTTATCTCACCCGCCAGAATAAACCTCACTGTGTGACCGTATTCATGGAAAGAAATTTCTCCACACTTTTAGAGTATATGAAAATAGCAAGTTGTGAGAATCAAACAATAACTGAGTTTTGATTTGCACTTGCTTTAAAATAGGTGTAATGAAGCCTCTAAATTTCTCTATTTTTCCAACTATTGAGTATATAATTGGCAGAGATAGGCTTGGTAACTCAAAGAATTACCATATAACCCTAGAGATTATTTCCTATTATATTTGGACAAAGCAAGTGAAAATTATTGGAACTTTCCCACCTACTGATTTTTTTTTAAAAGAAAGATTGGTGTAATAACTTGGAATGAGTTTCTGTGTTCATTAAGACTTTGTTAGAGATCAGTGGGGTCTTGTTAAATTACACAGTTTGACAAGTTGAAAAGATAAGGTGAGACATAGATAATGACTCTTAGTTAATAAGTAGTTAATAAATCATGGAATAGCTTCCTATTTATACTACTTAGTCAGCAAACTTTCGTTGACAGCCTACTGTGTTTCAGGCTCTTGCCCTCATAGAATTTATAACCTAGACTAGGATTAAAAAATAATTACAAAAATATAAATACATTTATAAATTATATTAAATATTGTGAATCAAAGTTTAGGGTAATTAAAAATATATATAAAAGGGATAAGAAGTGCCACTTATTGGGTTGTAGAAGTCTAGAAAATTGGTAGATTTGAGAAGGTCATGAATTCAGTTTTAGACATATTAAGAAGAAGATGCCTATGAGACTTCCAACAACAGAGATGTTACATTGAAATTTGCAGATATAATTTACCAGCTGTGTGGGGTTTTTTTTCCCCGAAGAGAAAATTGATATATCACAGTAACTAGAAAACAATTAATCTAATAAAAGGATCTTTAAAATAACGGGGAAACAATGTTAAATGTGTGCTAGTTTGGCCTGGAAGTAGTGGAATAGAAACAATAAAAGCCATGACTCTGCTCCATGCATTCCAAGTTGGCAAAATGCCTTACAAAGGAACTGTTTCTTCGAAGTTTTTCTGGTTCTACAGATCAACATAGTGTGTTTGGCAGACAAAATTTATGTACACTTTTTCAGGCAAAAAACACAAAGATAAATATAGAAGGATATTTATTTGACACTGCTTGATCACCACCACTCTGCTCTCCTACAAACATAGTATTACCCTCAAGGCCATAGATTTCTCTGAGAAATTGCCCACATGTCTTGGCACAAAAAGATCAACTTTTGAAAGTGGGGGTGGGGTGGGAGTACACCTAGCACGTCGTCCTGGGGAAATCAACAATAAGCACTCTGATCGAGTCAGAGTTAAGTGGCCCGAACTAAGGGTGGAGCCTGAGAAATGAAAAGCAAAACATATCAGCAAAAAGACAGAAATCAGAGTGTTTTCTGAATTTCCACCAATGTGGTCAAAAGCCAACTTCTAAAATAAGAGCTCTTCAGTAAGCAGGTTTTGTACCAGCTCTGTAATGGAAAGCTTAAAAGGTCAATTACTAATCTGAATTTCTCTGGGGAATAGGGCAAATGTTTCCTAGACCATGAAAAATTTTAAGGTAACTGCTCACACTTTCAACCGTGATGAGGTCGTGAAAACCGACGTCAAAACCTCAGCGCTGAGGTTGTGGAAGAAGTTTGACAGCCCTGGAGTTCAAAGACTGATGTGTTTTCTTCCACTGGCTATATATATTGAAACTAAGTAAAAATCTTGAAAGTGAAGTATCCTGAGAATAGAATCATTCAACATATAAACGTATTGTGATTTTTTTGAGAAAAACAAGGGAGAAAAAAGAAAAAGGGAGGAAAAAAATTCAACGATTACTTTTTTCTGTTGATGTTGAAGGCAAGTATATTACTTTTTGGTATAATTTAATTTCAAACTATTAAATTCGTTTAAAATATGAAGTAAAGAAAAAGAAAAAAGAAAGGAAAGAATGGAGGGACAGAAGGAAGGAAGGGAGAGGGAAAAAAAAAAGTCTTAAGATAAAATCATTAAAATCCTAAAACTGCAAGGAGCCTGAGAAGTGTTCTAAGCCAATCTGGTCACGGGTTTGGTAATCTCTTCTTTGCCTCTAACTACTGTTTGCCCATCTTCTTGATCAATCACAGTGAAAGGAAACCTGGTCCATTCTCTTCTTAGATACACCTAATTTATTCTTCAGTTTTTCCTTATGTTGGATTTTAATCTGCATTCTAATAACTTTTACTCATGGGTTCTTGTTCTATCCTCTAGATTTACCAAGCTATGCCCACTTCCTTTTTCTCACGAAAGACCTATAGTACATGGAGCCCTACGGTCTCAGACACCCAGGACTCTGATCCATGAGGATGCCCAGTCTTAGCAGGAGCGCAGCAAGCAGAAACAGACCATCCTTCAAAGCAAATGCAGCTTCGGGAGCAGGCTATGACATCACTGTGATTAGAGAAAATGTTGTAGCTGTTGTAGCTGGTCCCCTGTGTTGCTGAGCATTTGTTAAACATTAAACAGTGAAGCCCATCTCCACAGGGAAACTAGAAAAACTGCAAATGGGGTCAGACTTGCCCAAGGGAGCCTGAGGCAGAAGTATTCTGACATGAACAGAAAGGACTGATGTCTCTGATGTAGTTAGTAAGGCAGTTCTTACATTGCAGTTTGGTTCAGTAACGCTGGAATGATTTGATTCTACTGAAGCTAAAGCAGAAAGTCTGTTCACAAAGGCATTGTTTTGTCCCATGCAGGGAGACCACAGGGAACTAAAGAATTCAGGAAGGAGAATAGAAGATGGTGAACACAGTGGAGCACCCAGCTCTGGGAAGACTAACAGGAAGTCCCACAGTGGCTCAAATGCAGGGACCCTCAAGATGATAGATGAGCTCTGCGTAGGGAGAGGGATCACAGTAAACTGAGTGAACTCAAAGCTCAGTCAGGAAGGAAACCAAGACTGAAGAGAGTGTGCTCCTTATAGAAAAGGGATCAGATTTTTTTCTTCAAAATTGCAATTACAGATTTTCTGCAGACACAACTGAAGTTGTGACACAGGAAACAGGACACAAAAAGCAAAGATTTGAAATGTGGTAACTAACAGATTTAGAATAAAATTTCTTTGTTTCCATAGCGAAATTCTCCACATTCAAACCCACTGGATAAAGGAGAGGTAACAAAATACCTGAGAAATTAACCTGAGATAAAAAAGCAAAAACTACCAGAGAACAAGTCAAATAGGACTAAACACACTAGAGGCAAGTTACATCTAATGGAAATAAGTCAGTGAGTTGTAGGTCCTCTGACCATTACGACAATCCTGATGGACTTGTCCATAACCTTAGTGAAAGGAATGGAGAGGAATTGTTTGGACCCAAACCTCAGATCTGAAATAGCCTCACTAATGTTGGGATAGCACTAATAGTAGGAAAAGCTATAATATTTTCTATAACTGTATGATTACAAATGAAATGTTAGAATCAGGAGAGAGAAATTTGCAAGTGATTCCAAACAAGAAAAAAAATCTTTGCATTCATAATACTGTCTTAGAGAAAAAGATAGTAGGTGGTTTTTATGTTACTAAATCAGGCAACATTATTCTTAGAAATTACATCTTTTGGGTGGTTTCTCAACTCACAGTGAACTCTCTTAATGACCCATTTACCTTCTGAAAAAAGCTCTTGATTATTTATATCTGTCCCCAAGTTAGAACAATCGTATTTTCCATAGCAGTTATGCAGAATGAATTCTAGCTCAGTCTGGGCCTGTGTTTTGAATAGGGTGATATAATCTCAGGCATCTGCAATGTGGTCTGAAAAGCAGAAGAAAAGCCTGCAGTGGAAGAAGTCTGCAATGGAAATGCAAAGAAGCAAATATGAGGTGCACACAATCCTTTCTAGTTTATGGTTCCAATTTTGCTTCACAGTTTCAAATTTCTTCAGGATTGAGGGCTAACATACACCTTCCAGTATTTTTCATGAGGTACCTCTATATACATCTCTCTTTTGCTTTAACTAATTTAGTTATTTTTATTTGTTTGTTGTTGTTGATAACCAGAGTCCTACATACTATAGGATAGAATGGTGTTCCTGTTTTGAGCAAGATTTTCTACATACTTAAGTTCAGACATAAAATCATGTTTTTCACCAATGCTTCCTGCAGTCAATCTGAACAGCCTAGCATAAGCCCAGGTAGGGCAAGCCCCTCAGAAAAGGCTTCTGGCAGAACTGAACATGTTGATTCAATTCACTTTAGCAAACATACCCATACATGAGGCACCTGCCATGTATTTGAACACTGATCTGGGTGCTGGGGTTTCATTGGGGGACAAGATGCAGTCCTAACTCACAAGGAAACTATAAAGTCTATGGAGAAGACTAAAGAGGAAATTTTAGTGCAATTTTGTAAGTCCTAAAATAGGAGTAAACCTGGATGATATGAAAGCAGAGAGAAGGGACATCTATGCCAGTCTTTAGGGACCCAGAAAGGGTTTCCAAGTAGCAAGCTGCATAAGACAATATCCAAAAGATAAGCCAGAGCAAAAAGATAGGGTAAGGGGAGCAGATTCCTAGGTCAAAAGTCAAGCATGTTACAAGACTTATAGGCAAGAGTTAGCATGAGAACTCCCCTTCACTATGGCTGGCACCAAAATTTAGAGTAGGAACTGGTGAGAAATAAAGTGAAAAAAGAGTAATGTCCAGATCCAAAGTGAGGACCTTGGATTTGATGCTAAAGGAAATGGAAAATATTTGATGGATTCTAAGCAGGGGAGTTACATGATCAAAAGTGTTTTAGGAAGATCATACTCTCCTAAACAGTTTGGAGGATGGCAAGCCTGGCTTCAAAGAGACCTGGAGAAGTAAATCATTTCAGTAATCCATGCCAAACATAACACCCAAGATTAACAGAGTAAGTGTAAGTATTGAGAAAATGAAAAAAATATAGTGAGCTAGTGACCAAAGCGTTCAACTGGGAGAGAGTATCCCAAAAATCTGAGCTAAAAAGGTTCAGGTCACGTCTTACCACCATCCTAAAACAAAATGCATTGATAACAAATATAAGCACATCAGAATATTTCAAGAATTGCTTTATGTTCCAGAAGAAAACTTGAAGTTTTGGTAATTTTTATAGTTATCCTGGCCTCAACGGGCTCCAAGACTGGTTTGAAAACTTTACTTAACCACTTTACTGCCACATAAGTTACAAAGCCTGGGGCCGGCCATAAAGATGTTAATTTAATGAATATTCATAATCAATAAATATTCATTAAACAACATTTCCGTTCCAGGCATGCTGTTGCTCCTGGCAGGTCCCGCCTGCATGGCAGAGTGCACTTGTGAAATGAGTGTTGCTCATTGCAGAAACACGCTATGGGATTTCATGAAAGAAGCTGCATTCATCTACAATACATACGGATGTGTAGAGACAAGTTTGAACAAATTCTGTACAAAAGAAAAAAAAGAAGCTTTTCCTCTTTGGTACAATGCTTGTGTTTCACATGTCAAATGTGTGGCCAAATATGGGAAATTCTATGGGGAAAACCAGGTAGACTACAAAGGGTTTTATTTCTATCTCTATATGCTAAGTACGTGCAAAGGCAGTGGTCCCTAACCAGCTGGATGGCTGCCTGATAGGTGATAGTTTTTAAATGCAAATGGAGAGTTATGAGCATAAACACTCAAAAAAAGTTTTTTCATTGGATGATGGCTTCTGAGAAAATAATCCATTCAATGTTAGATAAAGTTGCTATGATGCTGTATACATTTCAATTGGAGGATGTGTGTTCTGTTAAGATAAACTATTTTTCTGAAAAATGGAAACTGCTACTCACAAGTGTTTCTTATTAAGAAACCAGAAGAGTTCTGCATGACCACCACCCAAAGAATCTTCACATGTTCTTACACACTGATAATAATTTACAAAACTTACTGAATATTGACAGTAAACAGATAAATACTACTACACAGTGTTAACTGGTTCAGAATCTGTGTAAAGAATCAAATATTCAACACTTTTCTACATACTTAAGATGCTGCAACACCCTTGTTTTCTGTTGCTTCCATAGATTGCCTCGGGGAAACAATTCTGCTCTGTTGTGTTCCAAAGTATGATAAGCTTCTAATTAGTATACAGTAAAATTATTCTTCTTTCAGATACCTCACATTTTTCCAAGCCTGGATAACCACAGGTATTACCCTAATTGGTGGGCAGTTAAGCAAATAGGAAAACTCCAGTTGTTCTGCCACCATGCAACTAATTCAATGAAAAAGAAGGTTCACCTGGCAAAGAGCATCTTAAGTATAGAGCTTCAGTCTCTTTGAAAGAGTAAGACAAGCTAAGAAGCTATGGAAGACTCAGAGCTTTATGGGAAATTCAATGAGTTTTGTTTGTTGTTGTTCTTGCCTTTCTTGTTCATGTTGACTTTCATCACTGTGTAGTTTCTCTCATTAAAATCCCCTTCACATATTCTCAGCAACCTTCATTCCAAGAAAAATGTTTGCCTGTAGAGGTAGGTTTGTCCAATTCTCACAATTTGATCTTTCTTTTTTTTTTCATCATATCGTGGAACTTTGACTAATACTCGCACATTTTGGATAAAGTACTAAGGTTCATGATTCCATAAAGATGACATATACTGCCATCTGCCTTGACAGTCTTTGAATAGAAAATGTGAGAGGTGAAAGGTTGGTGGGAAGGGCTTATTGCCTCAAGCATACAGATGGAATAAGATGCCTCAGCAAGAGCACATTCTCAAAGGAAAAATGATATCCTTGTTATTTTTCAATCTTTGATTTCTGAGTGAACCTTCCCTTAAGAGCCCTTATATCACATGATTTTCCTTTTAAAAAGGATGATACAGAAACCAAAGGACTCTCATAACCAAAGTAACTGCCTGTCAAAACCAGGTCACTAATTAGCCAAATTTAATTTTTCATATACTCAACATCCACTTTCACTACTGGGCACTTGCTGTTTCTCCAAAGGAGGCTCTAATATTAGGTCATCCTATCAACTAAGCGATTTTAATTGCATCTTGTGGCATGCCATTAGTTTTATCAGTGAGTTGCTTAAGCTTGCTTATGAATAATAATTGTAAAATACAATAAATTTTTAAATACAAATTATAAGAAAAGTGAAATCAAATACTCTTCTAGGAGACCAATTTTAACCCAAGTTGAGCTTTGTCTATAAATTTAATTTTCTTTAGTCTGAGAATGAAAGGCTACAATGGAAAATTTTCACCTAAACTGGCTCTTTGTGACACCATGACTTACAAAATTGTATTTTAGGGAAGTGTAATGAATTATTTGAACACTATATATTGCTACTAATGTCTTTGTTACTATGATGACTTTGTCTAATTACAAAGGTCCTTTTATCCTAGATCTTGATGATTTAGCAAAATACAGAGAATTTCTTTCTCCTCATTTGCAGAAAGATAACATTTCCAAGGGCATTTCAAGAAAAAAATAAGTTAAAAAATAAAGATGTGACTATCAGTCCTGTCTTGCAGTAGAACTTGCTAGTCACCATATAACACTGCATTCCATGTAACAAGGCCATTTCTTTGAAACACTGCATGAATACTGTCTTCTGGAGCAATGCAACAGGGTGGAAAGGATGAAGGTGTTGTGTTTTCATATTCAAATCCTGTGCAGCTTACCTCAAACTTTACCCAATTTGAAATGGTAGTAGAAAATTAAATATGATAATATTTTCATTAAGGTAGATGTTCTTTCAGTTGATTAAACATCCTAAGAAACTCTTTTGCAAACATGCTTCCTAAACTCATCTAAAGAAAAACTCCTCTCCACCATTACTGCTCTTCCCCAGTCTTTCTTCTCAAATAAAACAGACATTCTTGCCACCTTGACTTTATTCCAGATGTGTCTCTTCCCACGGTTTGCTCTCCATTTATCTAAGCCAGAAGTTACAAACTCAAAAGTGTGAAATGGCAGCTTGTAAAACCCTAAGGTGTCAATAAGGCTGGGGAAAGGGCATCAGATTTTTTGAGCATTTGGGCTCACAGCTCAGAATAAAACCAAGCAAAATAACAACAGCAACAAACCTTACCAACACCATGTGTCTTTTAGCTTATTTTAACCCATGAGGAGCCAGCCAGTTACCCCTGGTCTAAATCCTACTGTTCAAAGCATGTTAACTCTTGAGGTGCTGCAGTAGATGAAACCAAAGAGCTGAAGCAAGACTCAAAAATAAAAAAGATATGTTCAGCTCTCCTGATTCTGATATATGTGGCTTGGAGAACCAAGGACATGGAATAGAATCATGTCAGAGTTTGTATCCTGTTAATGTTACACTGTTACAGGGACACTGTCTCTTATTAACATCTTTCAACAGATCATATCTCCTAGCTGGGCTTGTTTGGAAACATCACCTTCAAAGCCAAATAACTTTTAATTGCTATCATTACCAGGTTACTGATAAAACATATGACAGCTATCAGCCAATCATGTTTATCATATATTTAATGGGAAGGCTTATCAGCCACAGAGGAAACTTAATTAATTAGGTAGTCTCCATTGTAAAATAATACACAAACATTCAGATCATGCTTATAAGAAATAAGCAGCATGAGTCATAGTACAGTAATATACTGGTTATGTGACTGGAGAAACTGAGACTAAGCAATTAAAAATGACTCATTCGAGGACACAGAAATAATCAAGGACAGAACTCGAAGAGAATTTGGATTTTCCTGCCCCTTGTGCTGGTTTTCAGAAAACTCTTCCATTACCACTGAGGGGCAACAATAACAACCAAAGGCCCTTTGGAAATGTAAGTGCTTTGCATACACATTTAAATTCACAGAAATGGAATTTAAAAGCAGCTGTTAGTCAAGTAGAGATAGCGGACTGCTAACTGTAAACCAATAATCTAGTTCGTTTTCTAATCTCCATTCTCTATGTTCCTCTAACTAAAGGAATAGTGGCATCCATAAGCACCATCAAGCCTGGCAATTTGCTTTTTTAAGCCAGATATATTTTGGAAAAATGAAGTGTGTATGTCACTTTGCAAAACAGCATGACTCTGTTAGCCTTTGCTCGCTTTATCCTGAGCCAAAAAAAATGCAGATCTGATAGCATCTGTTTCCACTACCCATGCTATCCCAATCATCAAAAAGGCATAAGGGTTGGGAAGGAAGTTCTGAAAGCTTTCACATGCCTGTTTCTTACCAAGAAAACCACTTCTTCCATGCATTCATTCTGCTTCCCTTCCTTGTGTCTGACTCACTTGTTCAACTGGGAGATAACTTAGGAGGAAGTCAAGGGGAAAAGATCAAGGGTTAAGAGTTCTATTAAGTGCCATGATTACAAAAAAAAAAAAAAAAAAAAAAAGTCAAGTGTTTTCAAATGGAAGCTAAACAGAATGATCTTTAAAAATAGAGAGGTTGTTCCCTGGTGTCCTAGTGGTTAGGACTCCGTGCTTTCACTGTCATGGCCGGGATTCAATCCCTGGTCAAGAACTGAGATCCCACAACCCTCGCAGCGGGACCAAAAAAAAATGTGTTTTTAAATAAAAGTACCTGGAAAAAAAAGAGAGAGAACGAAAAAGAAACAATCAACCTCAGATCCTGTGAAAATTGTATTAGCACATATTAGACTAGGCAAAAGAAGTTTAACTTTACTGGAATGTTCAGGAGGCAGATCAAAATGTCTTAAAATACAGAATAATGGGGAAAAAAGGGAAAATAAAACATTTACTACCTCAATTTCCTTTTTGGAAAAAGGAAATGGAAAACTTAGGATTTCTAAAAGCAAATGCATACAGTGGCATTCTCTTCCTTGCTGTTACTTTTTATTTTATTTTTCTTTAAGTAAGTGCAAGAATAACTCACCAATAAAGACTGGGAAAATGTGAATTAATTTAGAGAAAAGAAAAAATTGGGGTAACATTGTTAAACTGATGTGTTCAGCCTTATACCATAAATAACTCAATATATGTGGCAAGAAGATGGACAGAAGATCAATCTTCTTGTTGTGTGTGACCCTGAAGGATCTCAACATTCTTAACCCATTAGCAACATTAAAGGATCTAAAGAAATATTTTGAGCATTGGATTATCATAGACAGTGCTTTGCAAAGCTTGTTAATAGGAAAATAATCACAGTGATATGAAGATGTTTTGTGACATATTTTATTTATATTTCAGAAAGAAATATACAGAAATGAATATGCATTGATATAATTTCAACTGTTTATTATTCTATTTATAAATATCAATAAATTCATATAAAGACCACATTAAACCTAAAAATGTATTTATATCACTATTCCTATTAATAAGCTTGGAAAACACTTTCCATGACAATTCAATGTTCAAAACGTTCCTCTATATCACTTAACATGGGCAGTGGGTTAAGGTCAGTGGATTTCTCAAGGTTATGCACACTGAGTACTTGTGTCTCACTCTCTTTATAAACTAGGATTAGAATTATTCATACATATTCAGATCTGATTCCCCAATGCTTACACACCTTTCACTTAAAATGTTCAGTGCCACATTTTTAATATTGGAGAATAGCCTGATCTAATATACATGATTTTGCTTCATATTTATTATTCACAGCTCTTTCTCTTTTCATCTGAAATTTAGTAATAAAAATCTAGTTATATGAGCCAATAACTATGTGGCATTAAGCCATCTGTCTAGCCTTATATGTTTTGACTCAGTAACAGGCAATCAATGACTTCCCAGAACAATTAACAGAGGTTTTCACAAGGGATCAAAGGAAACTGTGCTATTATAGTCTTTGGAGAAGTTAACACACAATAACCTCCCAAATAATACACATTCCTATTACTAAGCTCTCACAAACTGTACATACATCTATCACTATCTTCTGTTTACATGGTCATAAATCCTAAGTATTTACCCAAAGATTTTAAGTGCATTCATTATCAAACTAAGGAGTAAGTATGTAGAAAGTTTTTGGGGGTAACCTGTCTAAAGTATATATTCATGCATGGCATTGAGCACATGGTGTTGTGGTTTTTAGAATATTTGCTAAAATTTAATAAAATAAATATGTTTCATAAATGTGACAGTTTACCAAGTCACTGTTTACTTAATTGCTTACTGAGATAAAAGTAAGTTTAATCATAGAGTAGCCTACACATAAATGGAACATTGAGTTTGGATATATGTATCCCTATGTGCCAGCCCATAAGAACACCTTCCAAAGATAGACTAATGCAATTGGGAAAAAGAGAGCCTTATTACACTATCTTGCCCAGGTGCTCAAAGAAACCAGGCTGGTTCTGACTATTCATTTGCACTTATGCATTAGGAACACAGATCACTTAAACGCATTGTAGTATAAATGTGCAAGCTAAACTACTCTTCATTAAGAAGTTTCAAAGCTATTTTTTTAAGTGGAATTTTGTTGTCTATGTTAGCAAAGTAATGTAGAGGCAATCATTTAAACAATTCATGCCAAAAGAACATATCATTATTTCATTTTTTACCTAAATTATTAGAATAATTATTTCAGTTCATTCCATAAGTATAAAAGAGATGGAAAAGTTGCTTCAGGATGTGACCAAAGCATAATTTCTGTATATCTGTGAGTCACTTAATGTTTCCTGAAAGATTAACATTTGGGAAATAAATAGATTTAGTTATAATTATTTAACTAATTTTTAAAAGTATTTGTTAGTTGCTTAGACAGATATTTATAAAGTAAAATTTTTATTGTTTTTTCAAAGCATGAACTTTTAAAAAGAGAACAAAGAAACAGAGAAACAAACTTTGGGCAGAATTGTATTCTTTTTAAAAATGGCTCAAAAGAGAAAAGACATTGGGATTTCTTGTACTTGATTCTGATTCCAACTAGGTATCTTACTTGGCTGTATGATGTTAGCAAATCTATTAACCTCTCTGGGTCTGTTTTAGTGAGCAAGATTATTATGAAGAATTGGAATAATTTTTGTGACAGGACTAGTACAATATCTCTCATCAAATAGAAACCCAAAAAGAAGTAATTATCTTTTTAATATTTTATTATTATTTATTTAATTTACATAAGCTTTAACTTAAGTTGAACTACCGCTTGAGTTGTCGACTAAGGTTTTGAATATAAAATCGAAATAATTAGTCGTTTGTTAGGGTCACACATGGACATGAACAAAAAAAAATGTAAATACATGGAGTGCTATTTTTGTGCTTCACATCATTTTCAGATCCAGAGTTTTAATTGTCTACCTGTAGTCGCAGGGTGCTTATATCCTGTGGGTATGACCTAGAGAATCTCAACTTTCTCATTTCCTGACTTCCCTATATCTGCATCTGTAATCAAGTGACATAAAGAGTTTACAATTACAATTTAAAGAAGATAGCTTATGCAAGCCAATGTTCCACTGTTAGAGATTATGTGTTCCAGTTTTACTGCGTGTCCCACCAAAATGTCATCTCAAACTTGGTGTCCCTTGAGCCCTGGTGAAGTAATTAAAGGGGTCCTTGGGTCCTATTATGTTGACTTGGTTGACCTCACTTCTACTTCATGTCAGAAATTTTATTGTTTGAGTGGTGGCAGCAAAATTTTTGAAAAAAATACAAGACCACGTAGAAATTATACTAAGATTTAGCATGAGCCATTATCATGATCACTATAGTTTTTAAGTTAATGATGTAGAGAATTAAAGAAAACACTATGAGAATGAAAAGGGTGTAGGTGGAATAGAATCAGGGATGTTTTAGCTGATCGGAGTACAATTTATAAGTACTTAATTTTGCCATTTCATTGTTGTGATTTTATAAGATTTTTCTCCTAAAAATATCAGAACTTTTAAAACAAATTAAGAAATTATTATTAAAATGTTAGACAAATAAAAAGTTCCTTTATTGTTTTCAAAGAATTTTACCAGCCTTTCTAACGAAGAATTCCATATAGTACAGAAGTAAAGAGCTTGTGCTTTGGGGTCAGAGTAACATGAGTAGAAGACCCAGGTCTGCCACTTACTAGGTATAAAATCTTGGGGAAATGATTTAACTTTGGGAATCTCAGTTTCATCATCCAGAATATAACATAACAATATTATCAGCTTCATTAAATCAGTTGAAGATTAAATTAGATAATGAATAAAGTACTCGCACAGTGTTGGCATATAGAAAACACTCTATAAATATTGATTATCATTATTAATAGAATTTTCCACTACTAGCTATAAATATGTTTCATTTGACCAAGATAAATTTTATAGACAACACATTTTACTTTACTTTTTTTTAGGTAAAGATATATCTTATCAGTGGGACTTGGAGACAATTGTTGCAAAATGAGGATTAAACAGAAGATATGATGTGTGTGTCTAAATTCTCTATTGAAGAATGAAAACACATATGTTCAACAGCACATTATGGCTCAGTGAGATGTCCCTGCCATGACAGGAAATGAACTTCTCAATGTAAAAACAAATAGATGTGATACAGCCATAACTGCCAGATCATAATTCTTTCTCTGTTAAATTGCTTAGATGTCTGCTTCTCCCTCTAACACACAGTGAAATATACATTGCCAACATTCCCTTTATCACTTGAAAATTAAGGAAAAAAATAAGGTCCATGCAAAATCAAGTAGTTCTAAAGCAAAACAGTAAAAGGGGAGGGGCCTAACTAACACATACTCATTATTTTTCTTTAAACTTTACTAAAATGACAGACTTTGAAATTACTTAAGGATGTGAGGGTTTTTCTGTGTGTCTAGTACAATGATGTAGTAGTCTCAAAGACAGCATGCAATGTGGCAGTTGCTATGGTAACAAGATGTTTTTCATTGAAGAGCAGTAAAAAATTTGTGGCATATAAATAACATATGTACAGTATATTGTCTTTGAGTGAATGACCTTTGCTCCCGGACCTTAAGAACATGTTTTCTTCTTTTCTGAAATTCTTGTCTATTTTTGATGTGCATATGTATCCAATAGACTGGTGATCAAACTGCCCTCTTTGAAGCTACACAGGATACAGATCTGTGGTGAGGAAAGAAAAGGTGGCTCAATATTGTATATGTGGTTAAAAGGAGTTGATGGGTTGAAAATTAAAGCACTTGAATTAGGTGCTGTGCTGAAAATATTTCATACTTTCCAAGCCCACTTTGCAATTAAAACTTGTAGTAGACTTATATTTTCTTATAATTTGATAGGAGAACTACTATATATAGCAATTAATTATTTATACCCCCCAAAATAGTATAGCTGTAGGCAGAGTTAGAAATCTCTATGTTCAGAGTAAGTACTGTTGAAGAGAGAAGGATGCTGCATTTTAAAGCATCAAGACAGGTGGCCTAGATTTATCCCTGTCCTGCTCCTTGGGCAAGTCATTTGACTGTCTTATCTGTATGTTGGAGATAGGGCTAACCTAACTGTCGCAAAGAATAGGCAAGGGATCAAAGTAACAAGTGCAGATGAGACTGCTATGCAAATGTAAAGCATTGTTCTTATCAAGGATTATGAAAAGAAATACTTGGTAATTTAAATTTTGGAAATAGTTTGTCTCACTTGGCTTTAAAATGACAGACAAGGGCTAAAGGCAATTCAACTATTTTTTTAATTTTATGGTCAACTAGTCAAGGTTACTCAGCTCATAACAACTGACCTTTCAGATTATAATATATGAATGTGCTAGTTTTATAAATGAGTTGACTTATGTATTCAATAGTATGGCAGATATTCTGAATGTTTCAAAGATAATCATAATTGGAGATTAAAATTATATGTGTTTATGTATATATATGTATATATGTGTGTATATAATCTATTCAGCTGTATGTATAATAGATATATATGAATTATGTACAATGCATATGTGTAAGTATGATGTATTCATATGCATATATACATATATATAAAGAGTGAGAGATGGTACATATATTAGACATCTAGATATTTTACATGTAGGATACAGAGATATAATGGGTATCTATATATAGATACTATATATGTGTATACACACACATGCATACATACATGCATATATGTATTTAATTACTGATTGGACACATGAAGAAAGATTTAAAGAAACCAAGAACAGTGTAAGAGCAGAACATTTAGAAGGGCACTTGTTTGGCCATTGAGTTTCTGCCAAATTCTAGAAAGCTTGCGATTCTGTATCAACACTTGCATGGAGAACAGAGAAGAAGAGGAAATAAATCTCAGAGTGAAAAGTCTAGTAGGAAATCCACTATTAGATGGATCCATGAAACACTACAGACTTAGTGCATAAGTGAACAAGAAATAAAGTCAAACTTTAATGTATGAGTACACAATAAGAGACTATAAAGGATGACACAGTAGATTTGAAACTGAGCCAAGGACATTCTAAAATTAAAAGAAAATCAATAATAATGCTATGACTTTTATTCATCCCTTAATTGGAAGTCCTAGAATGCACAATAAGATATTAAGAAAGAGATAAAATATAAATACTATAAAGGAAAACCAAAACACTCACAGTTAATATGATAGTCAACATAGAAATTCCAGAAGAATCTACATATCAATTATTAAAATTAATGAGTGTTCAGCAAGGCTGCTCAATACAAAATCAATGTATAAATATTGATATATTAAATTGTAGTCAACAGCAAAAATATAATAGGCAATATGTTTCAAATATAGAATATTCCATTTAAATAACATAAAACAGTTTAATTGCCTAGAAATACATTCAACAAAAAAGTGCAAGATTTTGATGTAAATAAGTATATATCGTACTGAAATACATGTTTTAAATTTAATTCAATTGAATTATATCCGTTTATGATTGGAAGACCCAATATCATAAAAAATATAAACTTTCCCTAAGTTCAAAAGCAATTTCAGCCAAAATAGTAAAACAAATTTTTTATGGAATTTAGTGAGGTGAATTTAAAATTTGCATAGAAGACTAAATGACCAAGATTAGTTTAGATAATTCCAAGAAAGAACAACAAGGTAGATAGAATGAAGATAGAAAGAAGAAACATAGATATTAAGATTTATTGTAAAGCTAAGATATTAAGATGGCAGAGTGACAAACTGCTAAACAAATACTCAAATGGAACAGACTAGAGAACTCAGAACAAGCCTGTGCGTATATGGAAACTTGATTTATAACAATGCAGACATTATAGATCACAGTGGAAAGAATATGTTTTTTTAATTTATTTTTTAATGAATTATCCTGAGATAATTGGTTACCCATAAAAAAAGAAATTGGACCCATAACTCATATATGCACAAAAATTAGTACTAGATAGATTAGAGATTTAAATGTGAATAGCAAACTATAAAAATGTTAAAAGACAAGCTGAGGAAACATTTATTATACATATAATGTACAGAGAATTAATATCTACAAGTCATTAAGAAAAAGAGAAACAATGCAGTAGAAAATTGGGCAAAAGAATGAACAGGCATTTCACAGAAGGAAAACACAACAGATTCTCAATCATATGAAAATATGTTCTACCTGGTTAGTAATCAGGGAAATTGAAATGAAAATCATCTTGATATCTTTTCACAGGTATGATACTGGGAAAAAAATTGAAATTTAGACAATGTTGATATTGGCTAGAGTGTGGGTTAACAGAAATTTGTATCTATCTGTGGGATGTGTGTAATTGTACAACAATGTGGCATCACCTACTCAAGCTGGACATTTGCATATTCTCTTCATCAGCATATTTTCTGTTATGTACCCCAGATAAATATTTATTTCTCAAAATTCATGGGGATTCTTTTTTATGTTTATAGTGGTATTGCTTAATGTAACAAAAATCTTAGAATTAGTCAAAATGTCCTGCAAGAATAAAATAAATGTATACATTTAGAATAGTCATAAAATGGAATATTGTATACCAGTAAAAAATTAGATTTCAGCTACATACATCAACATAGATTAAAGAAAAAAATGAGCCAAACAAGTTGCAGAAATATATACACAATGTGCTTCCTTTTATATACATTTCAACCCAAACAAAACTAAACCCTATATTATCTAGTGTTCAATACATCTGTAATTAAAAAAAAAAAAAAAAAAAAAAAAAGAGGATGATTAAGATCATATTCAGAACATAGAATAAATTTGCAGGACAAAGAAGGATTATACTGAGGGATTCTAAATGGCTACTTACATTCCATTTCTTTTACTATAAAGTGGCTAAATGAACATTCATCTTATTATTCTCTTAACTGTAAAACACATGTTTTACGTCTTTCATATATATATATTTCATAATAAAGAATAACAACATGTCATTCATTAATTAGTTTACTCCTACATAGTCAGTGAATGCCTATAATCTGCCATTGTACAGATGTTAAATTGAATAGATAAGTTCTGTCTCTTCAAAGAGCTAAATACTTAGTATGGGTTATAGATAAGCACACTAGAAATAACAATACAGTATTATCACATTGTTCCATGCTAGATTTGTGCACAGAGAAAAGAAAGGTAAATTGGTCTGGGGTTTGGGGCTTGGTGGGTTCAGAGAAGACATCTTATAGATGTGACTGCTCAGTTGAGAGTTGAAACATTCATGAGAAGGTGTTAGCCAAGAGAACAGTCCCAAAAGTGCATTCCAGGAAAAGCCAAAAGTATGTGAGGAGGCAGACATTCTGAAGAGAGCAGGCTTTTTAAAGAACTGAATGAAGCTGATAATTTGATGGCAATTACTATCTGATTGCCTTAGCCCTTTGGAAGGAAAAAAATATTAGATTCTCAAGGGGGTTGGGGTGTGAAAAATAGAGACTTAGAAAACTTTCAGAATCTAGCCCTCATCAGGAGTGGTGTACTCCTGTTGATCTAACACTTGAACAGAAAGCTACCAAAGGGAATCAAAAGTTCTATACATTTTTTTACCTTGATGTCATACCAAGGGAGTGTTTCTGGCCACTGGAAAGTTGATTAAGTAGGAAACATTTTTTAAATTAAAACTGGTTAAACTCCTTGAAGAGATGAAAGGCCACACAAAATTCTCTTCTACTTCTATCTTTTCAGAGAAGAAGAAGAATTACCCAATAAAAGAGGAAGTTATATGAAAGAAAAACAGCAGTTTGAAGGTTCAGAGAAGGCCAATATGAATAGAAGTAGGTTCGTGAGGAAGGCAAGATAAAGATACTAGCCCTTTAGGCATCACATTTTAAGAAAGACCAACAAACCCTAAAACATCCAATTCAAAGGGTGGTGATTAGAATATTGAACATTCTAAAATGAGAGGGGGAAGCTTACAAAAACTCAAGTGGTAAGGTCTCTATTACTTAGTAGGAACTAGACAGCTAATAGGCAGAAGTGGTGATGTCAGACCCAGTAAATATTACAATCTCTTTCAAACCAGAGATATTTTTGAGCATTGTTTTTCATGCTTCTTTCCATAGTTTTATGGTATCCATTCATAACAGAGTATATGCATAATAAAGAATTTTATATAAATTAATTATTGAAATAAATAAATTGTTATTTATAGAATTTTGTAGAAATAGGTAGAAATCAAGCAAGTGAACACAGGTTATCTCTTATTTCACATGATGTTTACAACTTGAATAATAAAATATAATAAGACATAAAAAACCTTTTGAGAAATTCTAATAACAATTTGTTTCAAAATTAAATTGCTATAAAGGCCATAGAGTAATTTGAGTCCTTGCTACTGGAACTAGAAAGATAGTCCAGATCACTGCTGCCCTTCTTCCTTAGACCTAGCAGTAACTTTTCCAAACTGTAAAAATGTTGTACAAGGACACGCAAAGCCTGTTGCTCGGGATTCCAGGAAATTGCATAAAAAAAAAAAAAAAAGCAAAAATATAAAGTCTCCGTGCAATTTATTTGTGATTATTACTGGAAACACCATGTTCACATGCATCAGCTGACAAGACCCTACAAATGATACTTGTGACGTAAAGGCCTTAACAACAACAAATTGCATTAAAAAACCTCAATTCCTCTGAGACTCTAGAAGACTTCAGATAGTTCAAAAATCAGTTTCTGAAAGATTGTGCAAATTTAGCACATCACAGTACAAAGATCATGACCTACAAACCCAGCTGCCCTGAAGCCAAATATGTTTTTGCTTTCATCTACAGGAACCAAGAATCATTCAACTCATTCATGTCCTGAATGAATTCAAGCTATAAAATGAAAATTTATTAGTGATTTCCAAGCCCAGATGGTGTATTTCCTACTTCTTTCTTTGTCTTCAGATTAAGCTGTGTTGATTTATGTTTTCTCTAAATTTTTATGTAAATTTGCTTTATTAAAGGGTCTTCTCCTAAAATTTGTTTTTGAAAACCATTGGACAAGATGATCTTTATGATCCTATACAGCTCTAAATTCAGTGAGAGCATATACCATGCCTGTCTTTCTCATCTCCTATTCCCAAGTCTCAGCAGTGTCTAGCAGTGCTTAAGAAATATTGCTGTATAGGGGCTTCCCTGGTGGCGCAGTGGTTGAGAATCTGCCTGCCAATGCAGGGGACATAGGTTCGAGCCCTGGTCTGGGAAGATCCCACATGCCGCGGAGCAACTGGGCCCCTGAGCCACAACTACTGAGCCTGCGCGTCTGGAGCCTGTGCTCCGCAACAAGAGAGGCCACCATAGTGAGAGGCCCGTGCACTGCGATGAAGGGTGGCCCCCGCTTGCCACAACTAGAGAAAGCCCTGGCACAGAAACAAAGACCCAACACAGCAGAAAAAAAAAAAAAAAAATTTCTTACTAATGGTTTACAATACATCAGTCCCTTAGCAAAAAAAATTATAACATTCATATCATAAGAAAAAATTATTTTTAAAAAAGAAATATTGCTGTATAGATGAATGAATAAATAAAATGTAGATGAATACAATTCATAGTGCGATGGTTAAATCCAGCAAGGGATATAAGGAGCATTACCAAGAGTATCTTTTAAATGTGTGTTGTTTTTTTTTACAAGCATTTGTTCATTCATTTACCAAATGAGTATTGAGCACCAATTGTTTTCAGGTATCATTTTACACAGTTGGAATTCATCAGTGAACAAAAAAGAAAAGGACAGATGATAAAGACCAGACATAAATAAATACAAAGCTTGATAGAAGGTGATGACTGCTCTAGAAATAAAAGGGTAAAGTGTGGGACTGGGTAAAAGGGTTCAGGAGGACCCAGGTTGTGGAGGTGGCAAGTTGTAATAATAGGTAGGGTGGTCTTGGATGACCTCATGGAGAAAGCAACTTATGACCAAAGAATAGAAGATGGTGATCAAATTAACAATGCAGAACACCTAGTGGAAATACATTCTAGGAAGAAGAAATAACTAGTTCAAAGTATCTAAGACAGAAAAGCACACATTATGCTCAAGGAACAGGAGAGAGACCCATGTTTCTAGATGGAAGTGAGGAATTAGAGGATAGTGGAAGATGAGATTGTCCTAGTTGGCTCAGGCTGCCATAACAAAATAACATAGACTGAGTTGCTTATATGTATTTTCTCACAGTCTGGAGGCTGGAAGTCCAAGATTACAGTCCAGGAGAGGTGGTTTCTGGTGAGAGTTCTCTTCCCGGCTTATAGATGGTTGCGTTCTCACATGGTCTTTCCTCAGAGTGTGCATGCATAGTAAAAGAAAGAGAGATCTCTCTTCCTCTTCTTATAAGGCCACCAATCCTAAGACCTCACCCTTATAAACTCATTTTGCCTGACATATCTCCTAAAGCCATATCTCTATCTCCAAATACAGTCACATTGAGGATTAGTGTTTCAATATATGAATTTGGAGGGGACGTAATTCAGTCCATAGTAGAGATCAACAAGGTAAAATTGGGAGCAGATCACATAGGGTCTGATAGACCATTGTAAAGACTTGGACTGGTAATCTCTGAAATTCTCCACGCAAGGGAGTTTTAAGATTCTATGTCCTATCAGCCAATAGAATTGTTTTCTTCCCATTATTTTTGGCTTTTTATTCAGGGCTGAAATGGCAAGAGACAAAAGCTAAGAAGATACTCAACTTGAGTCTCGAATGTCTGCTTTGAATACTGGCTTTGAATATAACTGGAATACTTTGCTTGAGCTTATTAATTGAATTCTATATCACAAATCTTGGAATTAAAGTCCCTTTAATTTAACATGCAAATCTATGCAGAAACATGCAAAACAGGATTCACAAAGCAGCTGAAACATTTCTTCAGCCTTTACTATAGGGGTCAAAGAATGGAGACAGAAGGCAGGGAACATGAATTGTTTAAGAAGAATTTTGGTATGACCTAGTATGCCAAATTCTATTTTGGATGTATACTGGTAAACTAACTACTTAAGCCAAAAGTGGGGTGAGACACTATTTAATGTAATTATAAAAATTCCTAGTGCATGCTTATAAAGTATACTAATGGTCTAATAGATAATGTATAAAGATGTCTAATCGACACTAAGGATCAACTATTCAGCACATATGTGCCAGGACTTTTTGGCAGAGTATCCTTCCATTTAACCAGAAAGTAGCCTATCCAGTAAAATAATATACTTTGATCTTTGTTCAATGTCACTAAAAAAAAAAAAAAATGCAGTTATGGGAAGTAAAGTTATGCCTTAGAATTATCATCAAAGCTGAGCTAATTGTAAAAATTTTATAAGCTTGTATTATTTTCAATCTTAATAATAATAATTATTATTGTTATTATTACCATCATTACCACTATTAACAGTGACTCACATTGTTTTATTCCAAAACCAAGTTTCTTTATGTGCCAGAGTATAGAACATTCTACCCAATGCAAACCTATGAGAAGGAGAAAAGGAAGAAATTGCATTTATTTGTATATTAGTTCAAGCAGGACCTAAAACATCAGTTGTCTAAATCTTCTCATTTTACAAATGACGAAAGAGACTCAGAGAGGTTAAATAGTGAAATGTGAAATTAAGATGATTTGCTTTCACACAGATTTAATGGCTTTATCCCTAGCTACCCATTCAGCTTCAAATCTAGTCAAACAAATAAATGAATAATAATTTTGTTAAATGACTTCTGAATCATAGGACTGACTAAAATGTATTCTCTGATGTAAGCTCTACCAATCAAGTGGAGAGTTCAACCCTAACTAAGAGAAATAACATTTTCTCAAGATGGTGAGACTACAAAATTTCTATCGTTTTGTGTGTTAGGACTGCCAACTGTTTCATTGGTGTGTGTTTTTTATTTAACTCATCCAGGAAAAGCCGAACAGCTTTCCGTCCTGTTTCAGACACATCCCCCAGATCAGTTTTTAAACCCTCAAGGGAGAAAGACATCCAAATAACAAATTAGTATCTGTGCATAGATTTCTCTAAATGAAGAATTCCACACAAGGTAGATCTGTGTTCTTTATCTACATCAAACCATATTACCAAAAGAATACCTCAAGAACAAAAAAAGAAGGGCATAAAAGACCTTTGTTATGACCCCATGTATCCAAGGATCATTGCTCTATTGCAATGTCTTGTGGTTATACTCATAAGATGATGACTTCTATAACACTGTCATGAGTTATAACCCTGAAAGTAATATGAAGCAGAGAAACCAGCAAAGCTGACCCAACCAAGATAGATATAAAATTAACAGCAGACTAGAGATAACTTTATGCCAGTTGCTAAGGGCAATGTACAACTGATGGATAATGTAATAACACACATTAAGCCACAGTTATACTAAATAAGTTCACAACATCATTAATATTCGTAGCAGCAGGAGCACCAAGATGACTGAGGTAAGCAAAGGTGTTGATGATGACTATACCTTAGGGAAAGGCCTAACCACTTAATGACCTGATAGGATTCTTAACAGGAGCGGGAAAAAGACACTGCCGTTTCTGCTTCATTTGTCCTTGCTTTTAACTTAAATCACCCCTGGAACTCTGTTTCTTTCCACTGCTGCCACATTTTGCATGTCCCTCTTATTGAAGGTAAGGAATGTATATCTATTTTTTATAATCTTATGGACATAGCTTCTCATGTCAGCAAGTCTCCTAATTTCTATTGTGTCCCAAATGCTCTTCCCCACTTATGGACTGCTCCTTTGGCTTAGCTATTCTTTTCACTTTTATTTCTTTTTCATTTCATTTCCTTCTCAGAAATGTTGACAACTAACTTCTATTAACCAAACTCCTGCCTGCCATTCCAATATAGAATGGTGGGGGGGAGGAGAAGAAAAGAAAAGAAAAGGTTGAGGAGGTTGTGCATATATGAAGGCTATCTCTAGACAAAATCATGAAGGCAAAAATAGTCTGGCAACTGCCATTCTTTTAAAGTCTTTGTTCCCAGGTTACCAGCGATGTATTTACCACGGCATGCCAAATCTGGACCTTTCTTTGTCCCTCTTCCTCATGAATGCCCTCACCATTATCCTTTTAGGAGCCAGTTGTCTTAATAATTTGATAACTGCTGCTAATCAGTTTATATCCTTCTGACAGAAAATACCTTGACTAGAAGGAGTGAATGAACCAGAGCAAAGGTAGGCCTCATGTCAGATCCTGGAATATGGAGCAGAGACAGTTTGAACGCAGGATATCGTAGTTTCCTTAAATAATACTCTCTAGCAGTCAGCAGCTCTGTGTCCTACAGAGCAGACTCGACTTATATGAAATCACAGGTCCAAAGAATGTTAGAATTCTCAAGAACCTTAGTTAGAGATTATCTAGTCAACCACTCTTGCTTTGCATTTGAGAATTTAGTTAGCTTGTCCAAAGTCAGACCATAGCGATTATAACTACAGTGATCCTGGAGTGTTCTCAATGAGTAATAACCTTTGAGACCTGTCCGTGAAAAACATGGACTCTGGACTCAGGTTGTCTGGGGTTCAGTCCTGGTTCCAGCACTTACTAAGGCTCTCTGACTTTGGGCAAGTTATTAACCTCCCCATACCTCTTTCCTCATCTGCAAAATTGTATTAATAAAATTATCTACTTCATTGGGATTTAATAAAGTAATAAATGTAAAGCACTTATAATAGCCTGGAACATTGTAAGGCCTCAATTAATTATACCATTTATTAAATGAGTGGCAGAAAATCAACAGGGATGGTCAATACTTCCAAAGCACTCTCTTCTTATCTCTTTTTATCATTCCCCTAAAATTTCTCCACTCCCTCTTTCTCTCCAAATTCATTACTCTCTTCCAAGAACACTTCATCAAGGCCATAATTTTGTTCACTGTAGCAAATCCAATTCCTAAAGCAATGCCAGACACATAGTAGGTACTATAAATACTTACAGAATAAACGTATACTAGATATGAAACCTGCACTATCTCCAATAAGAGAGGTTTCTGTGGTTTCGAAAATTTTCAGAAAGGGCAATGTGTGTATCTTTTTTAAAACTGTGTTTTAACTGTATACTCCTAAGATATTTTTGGAATTCTGCCTTTCCTTCTATCATCCCCAATGGCTGTGGCTAAGTCAGCTTTACACTTCCCAAGAACCTGGGACCTAAACTTCTCTGTCACTATGGTATACTGGAAGGCATGGTGGTGCTCCTTGATCACAGCGCAAAGCACTGTGCTTTGTCATCTGCAGAAACTAATATTTTTGATGAATTGAGTTAAAAATCATTGAAAGTTTAAAGATTAAGATTGGAATCTCAAGTTTACTATTAATCACCTGTGTGACCTTGGACAACTCATAGACTCTCTGGGGCTCAATTTAAATCTCCATAAAAATGAAAAGATAGATTTAGGTGATTTATTTCTAAGGTCACTTTCAGTTCTAAAGACCCTTGGCTCTATAACTAGGAAATACTACTGCTTTTGTAGCTAACAAACAACACACTTGAATCCCACTTTAACAGTATTTACTCTGAAATCTACAGAACGTCATGTTTTTTCCGTAATAATTTTGGAGGGACCACATTGCTGTATCCTAAGAGACCATGGCTTCCAATTCATTTTCACCTTAGTCTTCCATTTAAACTAATTGGCAGTCCTAAAAATGCACCCCACATTAACAAGACTTGAGAAGTGAGGAGGAACATTGCAAAGAAGGTATTTCTGACATGAGTTCATACTCAGGAACACTGTGGTTTTGTGGTTTATATCCATTTAACACGTCTTATTGAATATTAAGGACATGAGTTTGTTTATTGGGAATGCTGTGCATGAGGTAAGGGCCTACCTAGCCAATTCCTTCATTCTTCTTTATTACTTCCCTGTTTCACTCTGTTCCAGTTAAATACTTAGTGTGATTTAGAGGAAACTCACTGCATAGTCTCTCTAAATCTCAGTTTCTTTATCTATAAATTATTAAACAATAATGACATCTTTTTTATTGATTTGTTGTCGAGAAAAAATATAACTGAAAATTTACTGTGTAAAAGCTATTCTATAAAATTGTAAGTATATTATGAATTTGAGTACTTCATTATTCTCTCAATTTTTCTTTTGTGTTAATCAATGCTCCTCCAACCAAAATCCAGGATTTTTAAAAAAGGGATCATGTTATTTAATGTAGCAAACCATGCATTGAAAGAAGTGGTAGAAAACCTAGTATCAATCTGAATTGACCAGTAGTCACCCTAATGTGTAGTCCATAACCTTAAATTAGTCATTAGTTTTCTGAGACTTGTTTTTTTTTTTTTTTTTTTCTTTTTCAACCTGTAAATCAGAGTATAGTGCTGTCTGGTATGATGGTCACAGTGATGACATAGGGAAAATATTTTTAGTTGTGAATTTATTTTCTAATGAAGTACTTCTTATTCTGTAGACCTCATTACCTAGTTTGAGGTACATGTTAAGCACTAAATACGAGCTTGGAAATATAGACTATTAGAAGGGGAAAGGACCTTGGGGATTGACTATTCTCATTTCCACATTCTTTCAGGTGAAGATACCTCTTGATAGAACAATTTAAAGTTTCCAGAATCTAACTGAAACATACATGTTATTATATTGACGAACAGTGTACTTTGTTCTCCCAGGGATGTCCAGGATTCTGGATTCATTCGTGATGATACAGGAGTGGATGGAGTGATTCACTTGTGTTCCCTAAGCCACAACAAAAATAAAATAATATTGCACTGACCTGCAACAATTTCTGTATATAAAATAAGAAATCTCTATTTAAAAAATGATGAAAGACATAATGGCACTAATACAACTCATGGGCGGAAAATAAATGAGCAACACAAAAATTTTGTCACATAATAGAAATCTCTATGATCTACAGTAGATCATAATGAAATAATCTATCAAATCAGTTTGGCCACTGATTCTCTGATCGTTAATATGAGCTTCACTGTAAATTAATTTCATTCATATTTTATAAATTTCAGTCTTAGTACTGTTCAAACCACTGAACCTGACTTTGTCTAAAATAACTGCCCCTCCAGTACGAATAATGTCTCTAATCAGTCTGTTAATGGAGGTTTCTCAGACTTTCAGTTTCAGCCAATTACTTATAGGGAAGTTGGTGCACTGCCTTGCCTAAGACAGCATAACAGGGCTGGGGCAGATAATTTAAATCTATATCTTTTTAAACCAGCTGCTTCATTAAGAGGTAACCCAGTAACTGATATTTTTAATTTAACATTCTTTTCTGGAGATCTCCATTCAACTGGGATGTGTGCCAGAGTAATATTCTCATAAGGAAGAAGTAAAACAAGCTTGAAACAGTTTATGAGGAAATAAAAGAAATTGATCTAGGCTTATTTTTCACAATCTAAATGATTCACTTGGTAGTCACCTAATACTAAATCTAAATTCACAGGCTTTGAAAGAGGAGTGATTAAAAGATTGTAAAAGGAGATGTGAGGGCTATGGAAATTCAAGTCAGAAGCAAAAAGGGGTGGGGAATTGCCAAAAACAGGACACTTTCTGAATGTTAGAAAGATAATGAGAAATCAGAAAATACTTCTGTATGTGAGTTTATCATCTGTTTTTTAGATGACTCATATATTAAAAGTACTTTGGGATCACATTATGCTATGAGTACAGCATAGTGCTAGACTCCACAACTGATCCAGATGGAGATAAAACTGAGGAAGAAGAAACAGTTAATACAAGATGCGATGCATTAATGTGCTCAGATACACATAAGCAGAATAAGTACAATCACAGTTCAGAGAGAAAAAATAAAGCACAGTGTGGGTAGGACTTCAAAATGTTTTTGCTTACATATTGGCTAAATAATTTTTCATCAAGTTTAACTGGTTGCATAGAATACAATTTTTGGTATACTGTAAGAATTAATATTTATTAAATAAAACAACAGTATCATTTTGTATAAAGTATCTAAAAAAACCTAAGCATCATAGCAATCTGATACCAAACAATCCATCTTAAAATTTATGTAAGCAATGTTTCCTGTAAATCAGAAATTTTATATTATTTTTTCACCTCTTGGATTCATATTTCTATTTCAATTACATACAAAATCATACCTTAATGTAACATATTTTATGCTTGTCTTTTCTGTCACAGAAATATAAATTGAATTTGAAATTTTAATTTTTATGAAATTTCCTCTGACTCTAACTTTGACTTAATATTACACAATCTCTTTGACTTAATATTATACATTGAAAAAAACAATATTTTGATAGCTATTTATTAAGTATAAAAAGCAAACTTTATTACAAATAATTTCTTAATAAAGTGAGCGATAGTCATTTTTAATTAGTTCATGTGTTATAAAAGAATACAACTTTTTAGTAAAATGTTAATGGAATCATTAACAATTCTATTCCTATTTTTTATTTGCTTTAAAAATGTATTTGTTGAGAAATTTTTTTTTCTCTATATAAGGAAATGTGAATAGAAGTCTAGTAGTGGAAACACTATACAATTCTTTGAACATTTTCTAAAGTACATATCAAAATTCACATTGTGGTCTATCATAATTTTTAATGATCTGTCAACTGACAACTCAATTAGGTCTTTGTTCCCTTTTGTTGAATGCCACAAATGATTCAATAAATGCATGTTATCCAGTCATTAGAATCTTTTACATTCTCTGTTTCAGGAAAGGTTTTACTATTCCATATTCCTAGAATTGTCTCTATTTGATGAAAAAAGCAACTTGGAAAGACCGTCTTTCAAACTTTAGTTCCTATCTAAGTCAGCTGATTTTGTAGAACAATCCGTTTTTCACTAGAAACAGAGGACAGGTGGGTTTTTCATTTTCAGTGAAAGATTGAAGAATGTATATTTTCACTATTCCACATTAAAATAA
The DNA here is from genome assembly GCF_028023285.1 of Balaenoptera ricei. NCBI lineage: Eukaryota > Metazoa > Chordata > Mammalia > Artiodactyla > Balaenopteridae > Balaenoptera > Balaenoptera ricei. The sequence goes on along the minus strand of NC_082639.1, from coordinate 72,473,914 downwards.
ATTTGAATTAAGACATCTAAACACATTCCAAAATATTCCAATTCTAATTCTACATTTTTTCATTAATAGAAATATATATATATGACAGAAACAAGACATAATGTTCCAATTCTCTACATATAATTTCACAAATATTTTCATAGCATAGATCATTGATATTCATGTTCACAAAGGGAGATAATAATAGGAGAGTGCCAAAATGGCAGATTAACTAAATATATCCAACTTTGGAATATATGACTTAATCATTAAAATGACTACACTACTAATACTCTACATTTACAGAAGGCTCACAGTCTTTAAAGTGTTTTTCCATCAGTATTAGTCCAGATCCAGTCAGGAAACAGAAACTACTCTTAATCTTTCCAGTAAGGGAATTCAGTACAGTGAATTGGGTATATAGCTAACAGGAGAACTGAGAAGTCATATAAGCGATGGTAAGGCAACTAAGATGTGCAAAAGCTGGAAGTTGCTACCCCTAAGTCTAGAAAGACAACAGGAGGAGGTGGTAATATGAGAGCTCAGAAGAAGAACCATATGGCAAGAATGCAAACCCGATGGAACTGTCCTGCCAGAATTTGGACCATGGAGCAAATGGCTGGCTTGTGCAGGTTGGAACTAAGAAGGAGCCCCAGCTAGACATGCTACCTAAAGAAGAGGGAATGGAGGAGCAATACCCAGGAAAGCCTGGGTAACTCACATCATTGAATTTTCTAAAACTGCTTCCCATTGGCTGAAACTATGCAAATGTCAGAAAGCAAGAGAGCATGGAATTGGCCATTTCCTGCAATACAGAACAGCAAGTAAAGAGCAGAGAGTGGATGGAGAGCAAACAGGTAATTGGCGAGCACAGTATCCATCATTTGATTCTCACAACCACTTTAAGAGATAGACAAAACATAGTACAAGCGTTCTTTTATTTTTTTCTTTCTTTCTTTCTCTCTTTCTTTCTTTCTTTCTTTCTCTTTATTTCTTTCTTTTAAAGATAAGGCCACTGGCTTTTAGAAAGTTCAAGCTGCCAAGAAGAGTTGAATCTGATCCATAAACCCAGGCCTTTTATTCTAGGAATCTTTCAGAATTTGATGCACCATTTTAATCTTTCAGATCTAGGCTTATGGGGGAAAATATGCCTTGTGAACATTTGGGTTTGAAATAAGGAAAGGTGACTGCATGAATGAGCCTAGTGGTTGTCAGTTTACCATATTGAGATTATTTGTGCTGCTTACAAACCAATAACCTAATTATAAAATTAGTAATTAAGTGTTAAAGAACCTCTGGCCAGACTATTGTTTGTCTTATGTAAAAAAAATAAATAAAAAAAAAATTAAAAATAATAGACAGAAACCTTTTAAGTAGAGTCAGGAGACCAGAAGGAGGAGCTCTGATGAGAAAATAGCAGAGCTCACTAGGAAGAAGAAAAACTCCTCTTTTTTCCTGGCATGAACTCAGCCAATGAAAAGCCATGAAATTTTTGTTTACCATAGCCCTCTCAACTTTCTTTTTCCCTTCTATAAAAGAGTTCTCCTTCCCTTGCCATGCAAGACTTTCATGTGGTTCGCCATGGCTGCAGACCTGGAATTGCAATTGTCTGTTATATGAATAAACCCATCTTTTCTGAAGAAATATCTGGCAGTCTATTTGTTTTAGGTCAATATTTTGGTGACCCATACAGGAACCAGAGAAGATCCTGGAAGGCTATAGGGCTGGTGAGCAAACAGGTGTAGTACCCATTGTCACTCACTGCTGCTCTTGCCAATCCTGGAGTTAGAAGGTATGTCTTTCTCCTGGATCCAAGCCCTCTTGGCCTTTGAAACTCTCCAGGACCTATTTAAAGGTTTTGTCTTTCAGGTTAAGGCCTTATTTTGTATGCAAGTACTCATTTGGCACTTTGGTCTGATTTTGAAATCAGACTATCTCAATTGAAGCTGACCAGCCTTCTGCCAATTTCTTCAAGAGCAAGGGCTCCTTCACTAAAACTGGGCCAGTTCAGGTGATGACCCATTCCTTTGTATTAGGGACTATCCTCTGGAAACTGGTGAAAAAGCCTTTGGTCTGGCTCCTCCAGGACGAAGCTGTTTCCTTAGAATTGGCTGGTATTTGCTTGCAAGCTATTTGAGTTGAGCTGTTTGAGCTGTATAAGTTGTTTGAGCTCTTTGAAAATCGTTCTTTTACTCTGGAGAAAATGGGATTCCAGGTATCTAAATATTTTGAGGACTCCTCTCCTACAGAGACTCCAGCCAATTTTATGTTTAAAAAACAATGTCTCTCCTTATGCACATTTCTAACTAAATGAATCAACCTGACCAAAGGCAATTTAGAATAGTAATGGCCATTATGAGAAAATTTTGAAATCCCCAAACTTAATTTTCTTAAAACCAAATTGGATTACAATAGCTCAAAAATGTCCAGAACTGAGTGATATGCCTATTTTGATTGGTATTTTGAGGCTTTTAAACATTATCAGTTGCCTAAAATTGTGTCTTTGCAAATAAGACTTAAAGATTAACTGAAGCAAACAAGCAATTAAAGAAAGATAAGGTAGCTTCCAAAGCCTCAGGGTCTTCTTCCTTGGCTTCTTTGTTTCAGGCTCTGCCTCTGATGCCATCTTGGCTCTTTGCGGTCAAATTCTGCCTTTTTTTTTTTTTTTTTTGACACCATCTTTCTTCTTCCCTTCTATGCTGCTTATGTCTCCTCTATACCTTCAATTCCCCCATACTAATTTTCTCCTGCCTAACTTCCCCTTTTCTCTGAAATTCTGCACAGTTCGTTTCTCTGAACTTGTCAGAACCTGTCCCTTTAAAATTAAGCCTTCTTAATGGATCCAGAGACTAAATTCTTAACTTCTAATATTCCCTAGACTAAACCTGAACTGCAAGCTATAGTCAAAGATTTTCCCAAAGTAAGTAAAGATTCTCATAGATTTCCTGAGGAATTTAATATAGTCATTCAAACTTATCAACCTAGTTTTCTTGACTTAAATCAGCTAGTTCACTTGCTAGTTAGTGAAGGCCAGGCCCAGCATTGGATGAAAACCACTAATTGGAAAAGTCCTGAAATGTTTCTAGAGTTATAACCAGGAGACCAGCCCACTAACTTATATGAACAGGCTTGAACAATCGCTAAGCAACTTCACTGAGCAAATCTTAGGGCTTTTCCAAAGTCTATTAATTGAAGTAAAATTCAGGCTTGCACAAAAAAAATCTGATGAACTTTGTTCATGACTATCACAATTGACCTTAGATTATTTTTTCTAATTCTGGTCTTCCTTCAAATATGTATTCACCCAGGTAGCTTTTAAATCTATGTTTATTAATGAGCTAAACTGGAACATTTTCCCTCTATAAAAAGGACCAGGATGGAATGGGAAATTATGTCCACTCCAGATTCAATTAATCTGGCAAACCAGCTCTCTCACCCCTAGATGAGTGTCCTCAAAGGGAGACCACCAAAATTCTAAATTTTCAACTACAGCAAATGAAGGTGCCTAAACAAAACTCAAACCTCCTAGTTTCTGCTACTATTGCAAAGAGCCAGGACATTGGAAAAGAGATTATTACAAATTGAAGTGCCTTAGGCACCTTTAGCTCTCTAACCAGCCTTTCCAACATCCTGCCAATTCTCAGTGATTGAGCTGAGGAGCTACAGGGCTCTTCCCAATCCATTCTCTTACTTGGCTTGGAGAAACATTTTTCCAAATTGGGAATGAATCTCTTCCAATACTAACTGACATCAGAGACACACTCTGAGTGCTCAACCTCGCTACTATAAAACTGCCTTGGAGTAGTAAAACAGCTCAAATAGTGGGGATCTCTAATGAACCTCAAGAAGTTCCTGTCTCTGAACCCATTCCCTTTTGTTTAGACACTTTGAGAGATACATATCCTTTTCTCTTTAATTTCTCTGCTCCTTACCCATTTATTAGACCAAGAGTTTTTAGAGAAGTATCATGCCAAAATTTCTTTCTCTCGGGCTTCCCTGGTGGCGCAGTGGTTGAGAGTCGGCCTGCCAATGCAGGGGACACGGGTTCGAGCCCTGGTCTGGGAAGATCCCACATGCCGCAGAGCAACTGACCCCGTGAGCCACAGCTACTGAGCCTGCGCGTCTGGAGCCTGTGCTCCGCAACAAGAGAGGCCGCGACAGTGAGAGGCCCGCGCACCGCGATGAAGAGTGGCCCCCGCTTGCCGCAACTAGAGAAAGCCCTCGCACGGAAACGAAGACCCAACACAGCCATAAATAAATAAATAAATAAATAAATAAATAAATAAATAAATAAATAGATAAGACCTGGTGCAACCAAATAAATTAAAAAAAAAAAATTTCTTTCTCTCAAAAGGGGGAAATCATTCTAGAATTTGACAGTAGTCATCAAAGTAACCAACCAGGTGAATTAAATGACACTTTGACATCTCTTATTTGTTCTGTCTCTGACAGTACTAGAGCTGATTCTGGAAGTACTAATCATTTGTCCCTGTTGAATGAGCCACCACATTTCTTGTGAGCAAAATCTCCAATTGATATTGTTAAATTTCACAGTGTACCTCCTATGAAGATTCAAATAGTTCCCTCAAAACATCTTCTCAGAATTAGACAATACCCTATAAGTAAAGAAGCACTTCAAGGGGTATAAAGCTCATAATAGAAGATTGCAAAGCTCAAGGCCTCATTATCCCTTGTATTAGTCCCTCTAACCCTCCAAATTTACCAGTGAGAACACCTAACAGCCGAGGGTGGAGGTTTGTCCAGAACCGCAGAGCAATAAACAAAATTGTTATTCCTCAACACTCTGTTGTTCCTAATCCTAATACATTACTAACATCCATCCTCACTAGAAGCAAATTTTTCGTTGTAATTCATTTATGCAGTGCATTTTTTAATATTTCAGTTGATGACAGTAGCCAGTGTCTTTGGCTTCACATGGGAACAAAAACAATTCACCTGGACAGTAATACCGTAGGGTTTTACTAAGAGTCTTTCTTATTTCTTACAAATCCTGGAGGTAGAGCTGGATAATATGTATTTACTAAAGGTTCTACTTTGTTGTAATATGTGAATGATATGCTTCTTTGCTTCCTTTCTCATGCCTCCCATAGGAAGATGGCATTCACTTGCTGAACGTTTTAGTCTTAAAAGGATATAAGGTCACCAAAGAAAAATTGCAGTTTGCCCAAACCCAGGTTTGATATTTATGGCATCTGATATCAGAACAAGGACTATACTTGGATCCAGATAGACTTCATGGTGTCCTCAGTTTCCCCAAATCCAAAACTAAACACCAACAGTGAGGTTTTCTCAGGCTAGTTTGTTGCCAAAATTGGATCCAAATTCCTCTCTTATGTCCAAAAAACTCCAACCTAGTTTTATGGTAAGAACTGGACAACATAGCTTTCAAGGCCTTAAAGGAGAGTTTAATGAACCCACCTGCCCTTTGATATCCCAACTATCTGATTCCCTTTTTTTTTGTATATGAAAAGGAATAAAATGCCCTTAAACCACAATTGACCCATATGATATTATAGCCAGCAACTGGACCCTGTAGCATGGGAATGTCCCCCTTGCCTTAAAGCCATTATGGCCACTGTCCTTTTGGTTAAGACCACTGAGAAAACCATTGTGGGATCTCCTTTAACTATTTTTCCATCTCATATGGTAGAAGCTCTCCTGAATTCTTATCACACTCTACTCTTCTCAACATTTTGTCTCACTTCTTATGAAGTCTTTTTGTTAAATGCTCCTCACATAACCCTTTTATGTTGTAATAATCTTAACCCTGCTACTCTTCTCTCCTTGATCACTGGCATAGTCCCTCACAACTGCTTAATGCTTATGGACCACCTCCTGACTCTTCTTGACGATCTGCAGGAAATTCCTTTGAATAATGCTGACTGCTGACTTCTCATGTTTCAGTAAAGGTTCCTATTTAAAAGGTAACGATGGCAAATATTGTGCTGGGCATTCTTTTGCAATTCCTTTTGATATTGTTGAGCAGCATCTTTGTTTATGGCTGCTTGAGCCCAACAGGCTGAATTATACACTCTTACATGGGCTTGTACTTTAGCCAAGGAAAAACTGCCAATATTTTTACTGATAGTAGATGTGCTTTGGGGGTAGTTCATGATTTATTGAGCAATTATTAAGATTCTGGGGCATTCTAAACTTGACTTGAAGCTAAGGGAAATCACTATGCTGATATTTCCACAAGGAATGCTACCTTTAAAGGGACCGACAGCAGCCAAGCCTCTGTCATGATCCAAAGGAATATTCCCCCAAATGATAACTTAGAAAAACTGGATCGAGAAGCCCAACAGTTGGCCTCAGAAAAGGAAAAACAAGATTGGAAATTCAAGAATTGTTCATTTGATAAGAGAAAGCTTTGGTTTGGAGCAAATAACAACCCAATTCTAACAGAGACTCCAAAATTCCCACTCCTCACCACTGTGCATGCATTAAATCATTGGTGTACTGACAAAACAATAGCATTCATGAATCAACATTGGTGGGGAAACATTAACAAGACCACAAAAAGTGCCTCCTTCACTTGTCCCACATGCCCAATGTACAATCCAGGGAAGCCTGTTCATACTGCTCCCAGACCTTTTAAACTGCCTAATGGGCTATTCCAGGTTTGACAAATGGATTTCATACAACTTCCTCTATCTCATGGATATAAATATGTTTTAGTCATGGTCTGGAAGTTTTCACACTGGACTGAAGCCTTCTTTTCTGGACAGGCTATTGTCTCTTCTGTGCGTAAGTCCTTTTGGAAATGATTATCTCTACTCAGGAGAACTCCTCTCAAACTTCATACTGACCAAGGAACACATTTTACTAACCAGGTATTTCAAGAAGTCTGTGCTGTTTGGTCAGCTTTACAACACTTCCACTGTATTACCATTCTCAATCTTCTGGTTTGAAAGAATGCACCGAGGACATTATTAAGACTCAGTTGACAAAATTTGTAGAGACTTTCCAAATAGCTTGGCCAAAAGCATTGCTGTTTGTCAAAATCTCAGAACCACCCCTTTTGGAATTCATAAACTTTTACCTTTTCAGATAGTCACAAGATGCCCAAGGCACTTGGCTCCTGCTTCTTTTGACCCACAACAGAGAAAAGGAGAGATACTCCAATATTATAAGGACTTAATTGTTTCTATTAAAGGTAACCATGTTTTGGTAGAGCAATCTTTTCACAGGGCACTCTCAGAGATGATGACTTTAAGCATCATACCTTGCAATGTGGAGATACTGTCTATTGGAAAAGACACCTCCAGAAGAATTCTCTTCAACCTCTCTGGAGAGTCCACTATTAGGTACCACTAATCAACCTCTATGCTGCAAAACTCCAAGAAATAGACTCTTGGATAAATGTGACACACCTAAAGGGAGCACTGAACCCTGAATAGACCTGCACATCTTCTGGTGACCTGAAAGTAAAGCTTTCCCAAAACTGAAGCAGATGACATCTGATGAGATAGCTTTCCCAAGATATTCAGACCAGGTCTATTGAAAATTTATCACCAAACCTTTGATGATGGTATAATGCTTCAGATGATCTCCATTGTCTATGATATTGAGAACATATGGACTTTAGATTAAAAAATGCCTGAGAATTTTCCTTTTTACCCCTTCTTGTTACTTGAACGTGACCTCAGTAGGTTTCCAATCTGTGCACACTTTCTCTGACATGAGACACTACACTCAGGAAAGATCCTTCCTTACACTGAGGAACAAAAAGCCACTGAATCTAGAAAATCTGACTTTTGATCAGTGATGCTTTTAGAGAAAATCTTGATCAAAAGGGGGAAATGTAAAAGACTTAATGAACAAAAGTCTCAATTAAATAGTTAGGAGACCAAAAGGGAGAGCTCTCATGCCCTCTGAAGGTAGCAGATCCCCAAAAGAAGAAAGATTGCTCTTTTTTCCTGGCAAGGACTCAGCCAGTGAAAAGCCTTGGACCCTGTTAACCACAGTCCTCTCAACTTCCTTTTCCCCTCTATAAAAGTATTCTCCTTCCCTTGCCCTGCAGGGACTTTCATGTGACTCACCCTGAATTGCAATTCTCTGCTTTTCCCAAATAAACCCATCTTTCCTAGAGAAATACCTGGAAGTTTGTTTGTTTTAGGTCAAGACTTCTCAGCAGAGAAAGAAAAAGCCAGATTCACTAATGACAATACTTAATACTTATACCCTTGTAACTAAGCTATAGCCACAAAACCATATTCTCATGGGTATTATCTGAAATAATATAAAGATGGTTTACCATGGAGATAGATTAGGAATTGTTTCTTTTATAGCCTCTGCTGTACCTCTTCTCTCTGCAGGATAATATGGCAATCTAGAAAAGAAAAAATAATATCAACTGTAAGAATTCTTAAACAGAACTTATGTGTCCCTGAAATTGAGTGCATGTCTGTGTGTATTATGGTTGTGTTTTAATTGTTGATCTGAAATAACTATTGCATTATTAGGAGGCACAGCAAAGATTCTACATTGGATGACGTTTTGTCTTTATCAAACATTTTACTCTGACCTGAACTTGCAAATTATAAATCCTCCTCCAGAGAAGAAAAAGAAAGGAAGAAAGAAAGAAAGAAAGAAAGAAAGGAAGGAAGGAAGAGAGAGAGAGAGGCAGGGAGGGAGGGAGGGAGGGAGGAAGGAAAGGAAAGAAAGAAAGAAAGAAAGAAAGAAAGAAAGAAAGAAAGAAAGAAAGAATGGAAGGAAGGAAGGAAGGAAGAAAGGAAGGGAAAGAAAGAAAGAAAGAAAAGAAAGAAAGAAAGAAAGGAAGAAAGAAAGAAAGAAAGAAAGAAAGGAAGGAAGGGAGGGAAAGAAAGAAAGAAAGAAAGAAAGAAAGAAAGAAAGAAAGAAAGAGAAAGAAAGAGAGAAAGCAAGCCAGCACACACTTGCTAGCCATTCCCTCCAAAACTGGCTCTCCATGCTACAGATCCCTGTGAATTTCATACTACAAAAAACGATTCTCAGCTCTGGACTCCCAAGAGTTGTTTAAGGCAGATATCCATATGATTTAACATCTTGCCAAGCAGAACCCTCTCAACCAGGGGAAGCAGGAAGAAATATCTCTGATATTCAGAATATTTGTCTGAAACACATTCAATGTTATCTACCGTTGACACTCAGGAGGTGACATTCAGAGAATGGTGAGGTTGTGGAGAGGGTAACACAAACATTGCCACAATTAATTATAATCCCTTGCCCAAGGCTTTGAGAATAGAATCCATTGTTGGGAGAGTCTGACTCCCAGAGAAGGCAATTAATACAACATTTTTCCTATGGTATATTGGACAATGCAGTTTTTGCAGTCTAGGGAAAGTTTATGAGACTGAAAACCCTTATGAGTCTAAAACCTGTGAACAGAGAAGAGAATTCTGAGATATGCCTAGCCAATTTCTTGCAAAGTCATCCAAGAATGATTGGTAGTGTCACTGTCAAGGATAACAGCGTCTACCCAAAGAACAGAAGGGTGCAAAATTATGAAACTTTTGTTTTCCTTTTTAATTAGCTGTGTTACTCGGGGCTCCATATTTTTATTCATTTGCCATGAATGATGCTATGTTTTGTGACTATTATAAGTCTGCAGCCAGATATCATTAAATGAGAAGAGTGACTATTCTCAGTTAAATTTATTTTGCATAGATCAAGCCCAATTTCTTTTGTTATTAGTTTTCTTGCTGCTAACAAATTACTATAAACTTTAATGGCTCAAAACAACATGAATTCATTGTTTTATAGTTTCTGTGGGTCAGGAGTCCAGGCATGGGTTAGCTGGGTCCTATGCTGAGGGTCCCACAGTTTGAATTCAAGTTATCAATCAGGCTGTGATCTCATCTGAGCATTGGGGTCCTCTTCCAAACTCACAGGTTATTGATGGAATTTATTTTCCTGTGATTGTGTGGCTGAGGCCCTCCCTGCTTTCCCTGCTAGTTGTCTGTTGAGGACCACTCTCAGTTCCTAGAGGCTGACCTTGGGTTCTTGCCTCCTGATGTCCTCCTTCACAACATGGCTGTTTGTTTTCTTTTGGGTCAGCAAGAGAGACTCTCTCTGACACTTCACTTTTTGTTAAAGGGCTCATCTGATTTGGTCAAGCCCACCCAAGATAATATGCTTAATTAACTCCAAATCAACTGATAAATAGCCTAATATTGTGAGTGGTATCTCATCATATTCATTGAAAGTGGTCCTGCTCATCCTCAAGGGGAGAAAATTATAGGAGGTGTTACGTCAGGGAGCATCTATCTTAGAGTCTATCTGAGAATTCTACCTAACACAATTTTCGTGAATTCATTTTGCAAATTGTATACCTCAGTATTGGTAAGAATAATTGTAAATAACTCAGAAGAACAGATATTCTAAGCAAAGTTTTTTGCCAGATAATGTATCATAGTTACCATAAATTATGAATTTACCTAGATAAAGCTTGAGATTATTAAAAACAATCATAACAACATCTGAATATATTGATGCAGAAATATAATTGACAAATATGTAATGCATATTCTGGATTAAACCAAACTTATGCAAGGTTGAATGCAAGATATTAGCCACATATTTCCATTTTTTCTATGATTTGAGAGATCCTGTATTACTCATGATCACTTTTAAATATAAAATCTTAAACATAAGTATCAGCTGTATCACTATGAATATATAAGCAGTCACTACATGGTATTATTTAGTTTTAAGTATGCTTATCTAGGACAAATGGTAAATGTGTACATAGTTTTAAGTTCAAAGAGAAAGGACAAAATAAGTTTGACTCAGAGGGTCAAGTCCTTAGTCAAAGTGTGGTGCATACTGCCTTAACACAGGCTCTGATTTGGTTTGAATGCATAAGCCTTTGTTCTCTTATTTGCAAATGCTTGCAACTGACAAAAAGAGCTAAAATGATAATTTTTAGATCATACCGGGATCTAAAAGAAATGTTTTGCATTTCAGTGTCTTTTATGTTACTATTCAAATTACACTTATCAAAATGAGCAATATTTTTAACTAATAAGCCTTATGGAATAAAATGGAATAATGCCCTTCCTACAACTTGGGGATGTTGTCAGTCTAGCTCATTGTGGTAAAGCAATGTATGAAATATAGGCTTTACTATTTCATAGGCATCTTCTTAGGAAAAGCAAGAAGGAAGAAGTGATTATTAACTAAGTCTGTTCTTCAGAAAAAGAAAATGTAGCCAGTTTGCTCTTTTCAAACAAGCAAGGGCAATCAATTAGCATTTTTTCAATAGGTTAGTAGTGGACTTGGGAATTCAGGTATGTGAAAATTGTCCTGAACTGCCAAGTAATTGCTTTTGGTAGTGTAGAATGGTGGGTGCTTCTGTGTGTATCTATACTTTATGGAAGAATTAAAAACTACTCTGGTTTAATAGGCTGTGCCTACTCATGGAGACTGATGAAAGAAGTTTTATGTAAAACTTTGTTACTGTGGTTGTCGCTAAAATGCTACATGGTTGCTCTAAATTAATGATATTTAAACATTTCCCTCAGTAATTTGACGTCAAAATTGGAAAGAAGATACATTTTTGGAGTGTACTTTTTTATTCCTTTAAACTAAATGCTCCTTATAATACAAAACAGCACTCAGTGATCCATGCAGGCTTCCATTTATAATATTAATAGAAGACATGTTCCATGCTAATCCATCTCATTAATATTAAAGAAAGGACTCCAAGACTGGTGAGCACTTAATCATTTGCAATTAGCACCTAACTGTTAATTCTATAGAGGGCTCTTAGGGAGAGAAGCAGAAGAAGTAGCTCCCTTTTGCTACATGTTAGCTGATTTAAGTTAGAGTATTTAATTCTGGGAAAACTCAGTAATTAGAACAATTCATGTAGCTAGACAAGTCTAATTGATCAGTTAAAAATAAAAAAGTCCCCAATTGAGAACAACCACAAGATATACATTTTGGAAATGTCCATGACAGAGCCATTTTGTTAATTTATTTTATTAGGTTCTATGTACTTCTAGGCCAATGGATTTGGCATCTGAACAGAGGTGAATAAACTTCCAGCTCAGGCTACCTCAACACAGATCCCCAGATCCAATTAACAAAATGGACAGGTTGTCTGGTTTGGCTCCAACTAGAGCAGCTTGCTTCCTCGATGTCAACTCAACCTGAAAAAAAGAATGCCTGTGAGGTTCCTACTTTAAGAATAAAAAGAGTGTCAAGACACAGAATAAGAGCTCCATGCCAATGACTCAGAGCAAAACCAAGCTTCCCACTGTGGTGCGGCCTCTCTGCTTTCCTTCTACATTTATCCTGCCATTTAATGGGCTCTCTCTCCTAGCTCTGAAATCTGCCTCTTTTATACGGACAGATCCTATTATCAATCATTTGTTGAAAATTTCTTGGAAGAATCAAAGGCTTTGGGAGAACCTATTACAGAGCACCGAAGGGGACTTGACCACAGGGTAGCCATGCTTTAAGAAAAAGAATCTGTTTGCATCATCTTGTTGACCCAATTCTTCTTAAAGCTACTTCTAGCATCTTTTTTTTTTTTTTTAATCAAAGAAAATCTGAAGTTGACAGGATCCTTTAAAAGGCAATGGGATTCTATGAAATGAGCAGAGACTGGCTTGTCCATCTCTTCTGTTAGTGTCATTTACTCTATTAGTAATGATGGAGCACCCCCAGGACATACCACACCAAATGTTATCTGTGGCAACCTTTAGCACCAGTTCCACTGCCAAGTCTAGCAAATTAACCAGATTTAACTAAGCACAATTCCAACAGTTTCTAATTACTGTGACAATCAAGGCATTTTTAATCTATCTCTTTATGTAACATTTTCCAAAATTCTCATCCTGCTATCTCACATCTTCCCTATACAGTTTTCTTATTTTGCAATGTGTTATGTCAGTTACTCTTCTTCCTTTCTATGCATTTTGTTGTCATTATGGCTGTCCTCTTCCTAGTCTTAAACTTGACTCTGCCTCTATTCAGTTTGATAACATAGGCCATCTGCTACCTTTGCCAAATGTTAGGCTCTTACTTTACAGCATCTTTCCAGATGTGTGTGGGCACTACAGCTGCATAGCCATTACAGATGGCATGGAGAAATCTGTTTTCAGCCTCCTGCCTTACAATATACCCTAATCTTCACCAGCTGTATTGAAGTGCCTTACCCTTTAAGGATTCGGATGAAAGAACATGGGTAAAGCAACAAAAGTTATCACCATCAGATGCATACCTGACATAAGGCTCCCTCATGGCACAGGATAAACTAGAATCAGCACTCCAAATGAGTCCTGTTGAGAATTAAGTGCAGACACAGAAGAGTAATGTGTAGATGGTATATAAAAACAGACTTCATATACGGTAAAAAGCAGGAACCAGTTTTTGAGGCTCCAGGCTTACCTGCAGACACCCTGAGAAAGCTCACTCATTCCAAGGGTGGATTTGGAGAGTCCTTGTGAGATTTCATGATTAAAAACAATATATACTAGGGGGTAAGAAGCACAGTCTAACAGATCATGACTTTGATTTTGTCTCTGCTACTTACTTGCCAGTTTGCTTGTGCAAGATGCTAAATTTATCCGAGGGCATGTCCTCATATATAAGATTAGGATAATAATAATGTTTACATCACAGTGTTCTATGAGGATTATCTAACGCCCTGCACTTAGCACTGTGCCTGGAACATGATAAGTGTTCATAAGTGACAAATATCAAAATTACTATTATTTTGGGTAAACATTTAGATAGGTGGCTTCTGGCATTTCTTTCCTTGACATATAGCAAGTCCAGAAATTTTCCCTCAAATATCCTTTGAAAAATAAAGACAGGGAAGACTTGTGTTTCAAAAGGTGCTACTGTTGGCTGCATGCAAAATAAAAGGAAAAAAAGATGTCAACTAAGTAAATAAGTAAGGAAAGATGCCATTAAGCTGGAAAGTAAGACTTGTCTTGGATTGGCCAGTGTTGTGAACTCCAGGACGAAACCTCGGCAGGTGAATAATTGCATAGGTTTTGATGTTTGTATGCTTACTGTCCCTCAAAAATTTCACTAGTCCATGATTAAGGTGTGTAGGTAGCAAAATGAATAAAATTAGGATGCCGTTTTTCTCTCTAATGCTTTATACTTAACAAAGTTAGGCAATGAGAAAAGGCCATAGAAGCTGAGGTTTAATTCCAGTTTAACTGTTATTTGCTGTGGGATATGAAGCAAATTATGAAACTTTTCTAGACTTTAGTTTCTGCATCTGCAAAATGGGGGAAATAATGCCTATTCTGCAATAGTTACTGAAAAGATAAATAATTCTTTTAAAATGCCTAGCTAGTTTTCTGGCACACAATAGCACTTACTAAAGGATAACTATTATTACCACAATCAATCTTTGTAGTAACTCTATTAGATTTCTATTGCTGTGTAACAAATTACCACAAACTTACCAGCTTAAAATAACACCCATTTATTAGCTCACAATTCTGTAGTTCAGAAGTCCAGGCATGGAGTAGCTGGGTTTTCTGCTCAGAGTCTTACAAAACTAAAATAAAGGTGTCAGATGGGCTGTATTCTCATCTGGAGTGAAAGTTCTCTTCCCAGCTCATGTGACTGAAGCAGAGTTCATTGCTACCGGACTAAGGTCTCTATTTTCTTGCTGGCTGTCAGCCTGGAGCCACTTCTATCTCATTCCTAATTTTCTTTGACACCTGCTCCCCTTCAACTTCAAAACCAGCAATGGAGAGTCTCTGGTGCATTGAATCCCACTCACACTTGAAATGAATCTCTTTTAAATGCTCACCTGATTAGATCAGGCCCAGGGAGCACAATTTCTTTCTTGGTCAACTGATTTGGACCTTAATTACATCTGAAAAGTCCTTTAACATCAGCACATAGATTAGCTTTTGACTGACTATCTGGAAGAAGGTGTGTGCATAGTAGGGGGCAAGAATCCCGAAGGATATCTTAAAATTTTACCTACCACAGTAATTTGGAGTGTAAAATATTATCCATGTTATTACTTTCGAGGAAACTAAGATTCTAAAGGTTTAGTCAACTTGCCCAAGGACATCCAGCTGAGAAATATTTCTTAGTAGAATGTCTCTAGGGGATATTTGGCAACGTTTGGAGACATTTTTGATTGTCACAATTGGGGAGAAGCTGAAAAACTTTTAGCTGGCCCAGGTTAAAATTCTACTAATATACAAGAAAAAGAACAGACACTGAGGACCTGTGGCAGTCTCTGCCAAAATTATGATCATTTATGCCAGGCAATTCACTGAGAATGCAGCTGGAGTGTAATGGAAACAGTCCTCAGCCAGCATCTACATTTTACAAATATATGTCAATAAGAAGCTTGCAGTTTGATGCTGGATTTCTCAAAGTCAGCAATACTGACATGTTAGGCCAGATAATTTATCATTACGGTGCTGCCCTCTTCATGGTAGGATGTTTAGCATCATTCCTGGCATCTATCCACTAGATGCCAATATTGCCTCCACACCCTCCCCCCGTCCACTGACAAATCATGACAAACAAACCCTCAGTTGAGAACCACTGCTCCAATGAGAAGAAGCAATTCTTCCTTCAACTCCTCTCCCTTTTCCTTTGGCTTGAAAGCAGATATGAATTCTGTAGCCAGAGTAGCCATCATGGACCACACTTTGGAAGCCAAACACTATGGATGCTGGAGCCAAGGCTGAGGGAACCTGGTCCCTGACACAATAACCTGGACTGCCTACATCTAAATTCTTGAAAATTATGGAAATAAACTTTTATTTTGTTTCAGCCACCATATTCCAAGTTTCTTTGTTACTGTAGCTGTTTTTTTTTTTTTTTATCCTAACTCATACACACTTCCTGGGAAAGTCACTTTTGCAGAGCCAGTAAGTGTTTCACGTATTGCTTTCACCTTAAAATCTTGTAGTTCTGTTTCCTTTTTGTTATCCGGCGCATTATCCTTATGACATAGTCTGTCCCCAAAGAGGCAACTTACAATGAGAAGCTGTACTTGATTCTTCAGTAAATACATACTTTGTTTGACAGGCGGTCTCTCAACCCAAATGGAGGTTTCCGTTGTAAACATTTGTTTCACAAGCAAACACATCCAAATTGAAATGTTTCTTTTCATTGTTGCAGTGGAATATCCATGTGCTTTCAGGCCATTAGGGACTGCTGAGTGCTTTTGTAAATGTTTCCACAGGCTGCTGGCCACTCTAGGCCCATCTCTCTCCCACTGCTCAAGAATTTCCTAATGGTTAGGAACTCCTGAGAGACACACAGGAGTTCAGTCATTGTCTGATGGAAATAATGACCAATATGATCTTGCATTTGAGAAAGTGAAGACTGGATTTTTTTTTATCAGAACAACTTGTTGTCTCAGTGAATACATTATTCTCTTTGGGTATATTAAGCATATATAAGAAGCTTTATTAATGCCTTCAAACCATTCATCAATAGTTTACTGAATTTTTTTTTGTGACCTTAAGAAATTACTTCTATATCACATGTTGGGGATAATTTTTCTGCTAAAACAATCAAATGCTTTTAAATAGCTTTTAAAATAAAGATAAAACATAAGAGATAAAATGAGTTTGGATATATTTATACCTATCCATACTACATGTTGCCTGGGAACAAGCCCCCAGAACTTACCTGAATGCCTTCCCCTCCCATATCCATCTATTGAAATGCTACTTGTACTTCAAGACTTGATCTCACTTCCTTCTCAAATAACTACAAACCTCAAAGCTCCTGCCAGTTGAACAGCTCCCTAACGAAGAAAGTGACCTCTGCGTGTGTGTGCGCCTGCATATCAGTGCTTGCATTTCTTTAAAAATGTGTGTATATATATATATATAGTGCTTTTCCCTATAATGGGTTAAACCTGTTCTACTGCCCTGGGAATATTTGATTGGACAAAAGATTGTCGCAGTAGTCAGAAGCAGACCATCTATATGGTGAACAACAATCACTGAAGGATCTTAGCTGAATCCTCTACTCACTAGTGGATGGTGGCAAACTAGCCAAAAAGAGACTCTATTTGCAAAGAATAAGTGCAATAAGGCAAAACCTTTCAAGCTTAGGTTGTTACACTCTGTTAAGCTGGTGAGCAGCCCCTTCTTGATGGCACTGGGACCCCTCCAAGTGAACACATCACTGAGGGAATCCATCCTCATCACACAGTTATCAAGAGAACATTTTTTCTTTTTTGAAACGATACAGATTAATATGTGGATATGCATTATAGCATTTATCTTAATCTGCCCTACATCAAATTTAGATAAAACTTAAAAATTAAGGAAATTCAGAAATAATAGCTAGCATTTGTTTAGGATTTACTATATACCAGGTCTTACCTTCATTTTATCATTTAATCCTCACAGCTCAATGCAAGAAAGAATTATTATACTCATTTAGTTGCTAAAGAAACTTAGAAGTACAAAGGGTACTTGTGTGTCCCTGCATGTGACATGTGTGATTTTTCCCAATATCAATGGCTAGTAAATGGCAGAGTGGAGTTTCAAACCCAGGTTGTCTTAGAAAAATAAACACCAACACAAATTTTAATATATGCTATGTAATAAAATAATGCTAAAAAAGAATAAGAGATTTATGAAATCCAGTGGATATAAAAGGGAGACAATAAAAGTAAGTAAACAAGTGAGCTGTAGACATAATCTTCCCGGTACAATGGCTCTATGGTTTCTGAGACCTTGGCCTTGAGTTGTCTACTGGAGAACCTCGAAGTTCGAGCATGAAGGGCAAAGAACATGACCTCATTTTTTGGCAAGTTCAGCACTCTCAGGAGTGGGGCTCTGCACTTTACAAAGCTAGCATGACCAGCCTTGAATAGGCCCAGGTATCATGAACCTCTGTTCTTCCCTGGCTCACACAGTCAGAGTGGAGCTAACTTACTCAAGTAACTTACTCCCTTCTCAGTGAGCTCCATGGGCCTGCATGGCATTTCTCAACAGGCATGCTTATGTCTGGACTTGGATCTTGGTTCTCAACTTCCTAGCTGTAGAGATGAATGAGGTCAAGATTTTTAAAATTCATGCACTGCAGGTTAGGCACAGTGCTATTGTTTAATTAAATAAAATAAGATTTAAGGCACTGGTCTCATGTGGAGCCCATAATGATTAGGTTTGTGTCATCAGTGCTCAAGGTATCAGTCAAGTCATATTTGAATTTGTACCACCATGGTCAACTCCTATAGCCCACTGAGCATGTGGCTAATGTTTAATTAAAATCAATTTACCACAGACTTTAAGAAATTCTCCATACTCCTTATTTACTGTCATTGAATCTGAAGTTCGGAAATGCCACCCCTATTTATGATTTTTTTTCTATCTTCAGG
The DNA here is from genome assembly GCF_028023285.1 of Balaenoptera ricei. Taxonomy (NCBI): domain Eukaryota; kingdom Metazoa; phylum Chordata; class Mammalia; order Artiodactyla; family Balaenopteridae; genus Balaenoptera; species Balaenoptera ricei. The sequence continues at coordinate 72,455,592 of NC_082639.1, read as the reverse complement.
TTAGATAGAAGTTTTGTGGTAATGATACCCATGGTAGTAGGGTGTGACCTGTGTGTTTCTTCCTTTATATTAATACAATGCAGGAAGAAAAAAAATAGAAAAATGATGGCTGATAAACAATGTGATTTGAATTTCTTGGTTGCTCTCATGCTATGATTTCCCAACTTTAAATTTCTGAAATGATTATTTTGTGGTAGGTTTTAACTGGTTTCTTCTTATTCTCTGGAAGAATGGGTGTGATTTTCATCCACATTTCTGCAAAAAAGAAAAAATTAATACACTCATACCTAGGGAAGATGTTCAATTATTTTGATTGTGTTTCCTGAATGAATACATTATTTCTTAATGGGTCTGACATTCCAAACAATTCAAAGAAGAAATATAAATTCAGACAGCCAACACACAAGTGATTCTTCTACTCTGGCAGCACTGACGGAAAGCTGATACAGTTTAAAATACTGTTATTGTTTAGCTCAGCTTTGAAAATCTGAAAATAAGGAATCTTTCTGTTCTGACAGTCACTCAGGCAATCACTCCAGGTATCTTTCATACCAGAAGGGGAATTGTGGCAGGACAAGACAAAGACCTATGATATAAACCTAATATCTTGAAAAGAAAGGCAAAGTGGAAGTAGTGGAACACAGGCTGGGCCAATTTAAAGCTATTTCCTTTCCAAGCACCCCTTCTCACCTTAAGATAGGCATCATATCAATCTTATACTGATTAGATGTAAGCACCTTCATTAACACGGTGGTTAAAAATAGATGCTTTGGGACAGAAATCTGTGGATTTGGATCCCAGACTGTCACTTAATAGCTATTTGGCCTTTGGAGAGTCACTTGTATTCTTTATGCCTAATTTTTCTCACTTGCGAAATAGTGATACTAGTGTGATCCACTTACAGAGTTGGTAGGAGGATGGAATAAGTTGTTAGAACAGTACCTGTTATGTCATAAGCATATTAACACACCTACCTAAGCTAAAAAATCTTAGCTATTGTCTTTCTGAATTTGATGACATTGCACATATATTTGACATTATTTGCCAGCTTGGAATGCCCACTACTTTTAGAATCCAGACTACTGGTTTTTTGAGGCATCAAAAGGAACACATGTAACTGCCAGTTTTGAGACTGAAAGGATACAGGAGTAGAAGGGGGTGTAAATAGACCTACAGACAAATACATAAATGAGGCAGCTAAGTACTCTGTTTATATCCAGGTATCATCATGGATGATGGGCCACTTTCTTTTTCCAAAAATAAAATAATTAGGAATATATCTCTGCTGCTTTTGTATCAGCTCTAACAGTCTCATAATTGGCAAAAAATCTAGTGACTCATTCATGCCTATCGACAAACTTTGCATTTGATGGCTGTGTTCTGTGTCTTCTAAAACCACTGGGCTTTGCTTAAACTGTTGTTTTCTAGAAATGATATTAGGATGAACAAATGAAATACAAGAGTGGAAGAAGCAGAAAGTAATTCACATACAAATACTGAAATAACACAAAATTAAAGCAAACTGCTGCTTCTTTGAACTAGAGCTTGCCACTGGATCACTGTGGGTTTTCATTCATAATGCAAACTTTTTTTTTTTTACTTCTATTACATTTTTATTAAGTGCTTTACGGAAGAACTTAAGTAAGGTAGAAATGCCTTACAGAAAACATATGTAACCTGAGAGCATAGAAATACATACATGTTTATTCATACACACACATCCTAAAATAATACAGTAGCAAGTGCTCCTATATTCATTGTGCTATCGACATGTCGGACTGATGAATCAGTCATAGAATTTTTCTCACTAAAAACAGATCAAGCTTTCTTACTTTGAGAAAGGACCCATAACCAAGCTTAAAGGATCTGCCTTTTCTTCACCTACTTTATTTCATAGGTTGCATGAATTTACTGTCCCCTTGAAATGATCCATCACTTAGTTCCTGGTTACTCCATGTTAACCTGTCTGTCTTCTGGTCTTATTTTCCAGTACTTGATAATGGAACAGATTGCCTCCTGATATTCTGAACGTTTCCTTCTGTTTTTCCTGTATTCGGTAACATCTAAAATGGTGATAAAGTTTAACCAGAATGACTTGGTCAATATCCTTGTAAAACTCCTCATTCTCCTGATTTATGTCTTCCCTTTGTACTCTGCCAGGTACATCCTAAGAGCAGGGATGGAGTCTTATTCATATTTGTATGTTCAGTGCCAAGACGCCTTGTATAAGTTAGATCCTCAAGATATTTTTCCTAGGTTATTGAATTGAAATGACCAGTTTCCTTAGTTTTTACACATGCATTTATTCTACCTCAGATATATTTGTGCTCTCAGCTAGTGGCCAGTTAAGCAGTTTTTACCTACTTTTAGCTTGCATGAAGTATGTTGGGGATAAGCAGTGAATCATTTTGCAAACTGTCATGGAAATGTATAGAAAGACAACGGTTCCCTCTAAAGCTTTTGAATATCAGATTTCTTCCTGAAAGTAAGAAGATTTTGGTTCAATAGTTCCCTTGATCATATTCATAAACAAAATCAAATTTCATGAGACTATTTAGTGATGTGGGACCTGTTCATGCTATATGTGCAAGAAGAGTAAAACTAGCCCGGCGTCCTGCCTTCTCCCGAGACAGATGCAACCAGCACATTTCTTAAGTTATCTCTGTAAGTACAAATCTAAATGCTTTAGCTGAGTCTTCTGTAGTTTAAGTATTCTTAACAGGTACATGACTTAACAGTGTCATGTTTCTTATCCCCAGAAGGCTGCCTGGTCACACTGTGAAAGGCGAAGTGTATATAAACAAAAGTATCTAATACTGCTCTAAGAATGTGAAGTAGTCTCTCCAGTGTTAAAGAGGTGACTTTGCACAATATAGGAAACTGGCATTATTATCCTCATGCCTTAACAGTGACAATATTAATAACATTTATATGGCACCCACTGTATGTGAGGCACTAAGTGTATTACACAGATTAATTCATTTAATCCTCATAACATCCTGTGAGGAAAGTACCGACATTATCCCGTTTTGCTTTTTGTATTTTCACAGAAAAGCACAGTCTGCAGTTGAGGAGAACAAAATCAGAAACTGGAAAGTGCCCAGGAATCCAAGAATGGGATTAACTTCTTGAGGGCCTTCTCCTTAAACTATGAGAAAGTAAAATTGAGTAAACACTCTTTACAATTTTCTTCCTTTCATTTTAATTACCTTTTAGTTACCTTAAGACATTAGAAAGTCAAATATACAGGCACAGACTTGAGTTGAGATACTGCAAAAAGTAAATGGATGAAAAATAGGGCTTCCCTGGTGGCGCAGTGGTTAAGAATCTGCCTGCCAATGCAGGGGACATGGGTTCGAGCCCTGGTCCGGGAAGATCCCACATGCCACGGAGCAACTAAGCCTGTGCACCACAACTACTGAGCCTGCGAGTCTGGAGCCTGTGCTCCGCAACGAGAGGCCATGATAGTGAGAGGCCCGCGCACTGCGATGAAGAGTAGCCCCCGCTCACTGCAACTAAAGAAAGCCCGCGCACAGCAACGAAGACCCAACGCAGCCAAAAATAAGTAAATAAAATACATTTATAAAAAAATAAAGGAAGATGTGCCCTGTTTTACATACCTCTAGCCCCTACATTTCATATTCAACAAGCAACATTTACAGGGAGACTGTGTCTTGAATCTCCAATAGAGACCAGCAGAAAAGTTAGAGGAAAGTCTATTCCTAAATTGAGAGTAGCAGGGGGCAGAATATAGCTCTGAAGAACTAGTTGGACTAACTTAGCAAAAATAAATATCCTTCCTCATGCTACATATTACAAATTTGAGGTGGCGATTTTTGTCAGAGAATGGGTATAAATGCTGGCACTAGGGTTACATGTTGTCAAGTGATAAAAGCAATTAAGAGAACAGTTTGATACTAAAAGGTAAGTCTATGTGCGTATGTTAGCAATGATGGCTGAAGAAAGTATGAGTGACTTTTAATTGCTTTTTATAGTATTGCGTATTTTCTGATATCATTATGATTCATAAACACTACGTTTTTATATCAGAAAACTGTTATTAAAAAGGAATTATATACAGTTACAGAAAGATAGAGAAGATGAAAAGGCAGAGGGCTATGTACCAGATGAAGGAACAAGAAAAAACCCCAGAAAAACAACTAAATGAAGTGGAGATAGGCAACCTTCCAGAAAAAGAATTCAGAATAATGATAGTGAAGATGATCCAGGACCTTGGAAAAAGAATGCAGGCAAAGATCAGGAGGATGCAAGAAATGATTAACAAAGACCTAGAAGAATTAAAGAACAAACAAACAGAGATGACCAATACAATAACTGAAATGAAAACTACACTAGAAGGAATCAATAGCAGAATAACTGAGGCAGAAGAACGGATAAGTGACCTGGAAGACAGAATGATGGAATTCACTGCTGCGGAACAGACTAAAGAAAAAAGAATGAAAAGAAATGAAGACAGCCTAAGAGACCTCTGGGACAACATTAAACGCAACAACATTCGCATTATAGGGGTCCCAGAAGGAGAAGAGAGAGAGAAAGGACCAGAGAAAATATTTGAAGAGATTATAGTCGAAAACTTCCCTAACATGGGAAAGGAAATAGCCACCCAAGTCCAGGAAGCGCAGAGAGTCCCATACAGGATAAACCCAAGGAGAAACACGCCGAGACACATAGTAATCAAAGTGGCAAAAATTAAAGACAAAGAAAAATTATTGAAAGCAGCAAGGGAAAAATGACAAATAACATACAAGGGAACTCCCATAAGGTTAACAGCTGATTTCTCAGCAGAAACTCTGCAAGCCAGAAGGGAGTGGCATGATATACTTAAAGTGATGAAAGGGAAGAACCTACAACCAAGATTACTCTACCCGGCAAGGATCTCATTTAGATTTGATGGAGAAATCAAAAGCTTTACAGACAAGCAAAAGCTAAGAGAATTCAGCACCACCAAACCAGCTCTACAACAAATGCTAAAGGAACTTCTCTAAGTGGGAAACACAAGAGAAGAAAAGGACCTACAAAAACAAACCCAAAACAATTAAGAAAATGGTCATAGGAACATACATATCGATAATTACCTTAAACGTGAATGGATTAAATGCCCCAACCAAAAGACATAGACTGGCTGAATGGATACAAAAACAAGACCCATATATATGCTGTCTACAAGAGACCCACTTTAGACCTAGGGACACATACAGACTGAAAGTGATGGGATGGAAAAAGATATTCCATGCAAATGGAAATCAAAAGAAAGCTGGAGTAGCTATACTCATATCAGATAAAATAGACTTTAAATTAAAAAATGTTACAAGAGACAAGGAAGGACACTACATAATGATCCAGGGATCAATCCAAGAAGAAGATATAACAATTATAAATATATATGCACCCAACATAGGAGCACCTCAATACATAAGGCAACTGCTAACAGCTATAAAAGAGGAAATCGACAGTAACACAATAATAGTGGGGGACTTTAACACCTCACTTACACCAATGGACAGATCATCCAAAATGAAAATAAATAAGGAAACAGAAGCTTTAAATGACACAATAGACCAGATAGATTTAATTGATATATATCGGACATTCCATCCAAAAACAGCAGATTACACATTCTTCTCAAGTGCGCACGGAACATTCTCCAAGATAGATCACATCTTGGGTCACAAATCAAGCCTCAGTAAATTTAAGAAAATTGAAATCATATCAAGCATCTTTTCTGACCACAACGCTATGAGATTAGAAATGAATTACAGGGAAAAAAACGTAAAAAGGACAAACACATGGAGGCTAAACAATACGTTACTAAATAACCAAGAGATCACTGAAGAAATCAAAGAGGAAATCAAAAAATACCTAGAGACAAATGACAATGAAAACACGACGACCCAAAACCTATGGGATGCAGCAAAAGCAGTTCTAAGAGGGAAGTTTATAGCTATACAAGCCTACCTAAAGAAACAAGAAAAAGCTCAAGTAAACAATCTAACCTTACACTTAAAGAAACTAGAGAAAGAAGAACAAACAAAACCCAAAGTTAGCAGAAGGAAAGAAATCATAAAGATCAGAGCAGAAATAAATGAAATAGAAACAAAGAAAACAATAGCAAAGATCAATAAAACTAAAAGTTGGTTCTTTGAGAAGATAAACAAAATTGATAAGCCATTAGCCAGACTCATCAAGAAAAAGAGGGAGAGGACTCAAATCAATAAAATCAGAAATGAAAAAGGAGAAGTTACAACAGACACTGCAGAAATACAAAGCATCCTAAGAGACTACTACAAGCAACTTTATGCCAATAAAATGGACAACCTGGAAGAAATGGACAAATTCTTAGAGAGGTATAACCTTCCAAGACTGAACCAGGAAGAAATAGAAAATATGAACAGACCAATCACAAGTAATGAAATTGAAACTGTGATTAAAAATCTTCCAACAAACAAAAGTCCAGGACCAGATGGCTTCACAGGTGAATTCTATCAAACATTTAGAGAAGAGCTAACACCCATCCTTCTCAAACTCTTCCAAAAAATTGCAGAGGAAGGAACACTCCCAAACTCATTCTATGAGGCCACCATCACCCTGATACCAAAACCAGACAAAGACACTACAAAAAAAGAAAATTACAGACCAATATCACTGATGAATATAGATGCAAAAATCCTCAACAAAATACTAGCAAACAGAATCCAACAACACATTAAAAGGATCATACACCACGATCAAGTGGGATTTATCCCAGAGATGCAAGGATTCTTCAATATACGCAAATCAATCAATGTGATACACCATATTAACAAATTGAAGAATAAAAACCATATGATCATCTCAATAGATGCAGAAAAAGCTTTTGACAAAATTCAACACCCATTTCTGATAAAAACTCTCCAGAAAGTGGGCATAGAGGGAACCTACCTCAACATAATAAAGGCCATATATGACAAACCCACAGCAAACATCATTCTCAATGGTGAAAAACTGAAAGCATTTCCTCTAAGATCAGGAACGAGACAAGGATGTCCACTCTCACCACTATTATTCAACATAGTTTTGGAAGTCCTAGCCACGGCAATCAGAGAAGAAAAAGAAATAAAAGGAATACAAATTGGAAAAGAAGAAGTAAAACTGTCACTGTTTGCGGATGACATGATACTATACATAGAGAATCCTAAAACTGCCACCAGAAAACTGCTAGAGCTAATTAATGAATATGGTAAAGTTGCAGGATACAAAATTAATGCACAGAAATCTCTTGCATTCCTATACACTAATGATGAAAAATCTGAAAGAGAAATTATGGAAACACTCCCATTTACCATTGCAACAAAAAGAATAAAATACCTAGGAATAAACCTACCTAGGGAGACAAAAGACCTGTATGCAGAAAACTATAAGACACTGATGAAAGAAATTAAAGATGATACCAACAGATGGAGAGATATACCATGTTCTTGGATTGGAAGAATCAACATTGTGAAAATGAGTATACTACCCAAAGCAATCTACAGATTCAATGCAATCCCTATCAAATTACCAATGGCATTTTTTACGGAGCTAGAACAAATCATCTTAAAATTTGTATGGAGACACAAAAGACCCCGAATAGGCAAAGCAGTCTTGAGGCAAAAAAATGGAGCTGGAGGAATCAGACTCCCTGACTTCAGACTATACTACAAAGCTACAGTAATCAAGACAATATGGTACTGGCACAAAAACAGAAACATAGATCAATGGAACAAGATAGAAAGCCCAGAGATTAACCCACGCACCTATGGTCAACTAATCTATGACAAAGGAGGCAAAGATATACAATGGAGAAAAGACAGTCTCTTCAATAAGTGGTGCTGGGAAAACTGGACAGCTACATGTAAAAGAATGAAATTAGAATACTCCCTAACACCATACACAAAAATAAACTCAAAATGGATTAGAGACCTAAATATAAGACTGGACACTATAAAACTCTTAGAGGAAAACATAGGAAGAACACTCTTTGACATAAATCACAGCAAGATCTTTTTTGATCCACCTCCTAGAGTAATGGAAATAAAAACAAAAATAAACAAGTGGGACCTAATGAAACTTCAAAGCTTTTGCACAGCAAAGGAAACCATAAACAAGACGAAAAGACAACCCTCAGAATGGGAGAAAATATTTGCAAATGAATCAACGGACAAAGGATTAATCTCCAAAATATATAAACAGCTCATTCAGCTCAATATCAAAGAAACAAACACCCCAATCCAAAAATGGGCAGAAGACCTAAATAGACATTTCTCCAAAGAAGACATACAGATGGCCACGAAGCACATGAAAAGATGCTCAACATCACTAATTATTAGAGAAATGCAAATCAAAACTACAATGAGGTATCACCTCACTCCTGTTAGAATGGGCATCATCAGAAAATCTACAAACAACAAATGCTGGAGAGGGTGTGGTGAAAAGGGAACCCTCTTGCACTGTTGGTGGGAATGTAAATTGATACAGCCACTATGGAGAACAATATGGAGGTTCCTTAAAAAACTAAAAATAGAATTACCATATGACCCAGCAATCCCACTACTGGGCATATACCCAGAGAAAACCGTAATTCAAAAAGACACATGCACCCGAATGTTCATTGCAGCACTATTTACAATAGCCAGGTCATGGAAGCAACCTAAATGCCCATCAACAGACGAATGGATAAAGAAGTTGTGGTACATATATACAATGGAATATTACTCAGCCATAAAAAGGAACGAAATTGAATCATTTGTTGAGACGTGGATGGATCTAGAGACTGTCATACAGAGTGAAGTAAGTCAGAAAGAGAAAAACAAATATCGTATATTAATGCATGTATGCGGAACCTAGAAAAATGGTACAGATGAGCCAGTTTGCAGGGCAGAAGTTGAGACACAGATGTAGAGAATGGACATATGGACACCAAGGGGGGAAAACTGCGGTGGGGTGGGGATGGTGGTGTGCTGAATTGGGCGATTGGGATTGACATGTATACACTGATGTGTATAAAACTGATGCCTAATAAGAACCTGCAGTATAAAAAAACAAACAAAACAACTAATACTAAACTTTCATTGGGTTATTTGTATGGAAACATGTTAATATAAATGTTTCAGACATTACATGAAATTTCTAAAAATCTTATATTTGTATTTGTATGGAAATATGTATGGAAATATGTTAATATAAATGTTTCAGACATTACATGAAATTTCTAAAAATCTTATATTTGTATTTGTATGGAAATATGTATGGAAATATGTTAATATAAATGTTTCAGACATTACATGAAATTTCTAAAAATCATATTTGTATTTGTATGGAAATATGTATGGAAATATGTTAATATAAATGTTTCAGACATTACATGAAATTTCTAAAAAAAAAAAAAAAAAAAAAAAAAAAAGGAATTATAGATATATAATCATGGATGGCCAAGCATGGCACTTAGAAAGGCATATGCCATCTCTTAGAGAAGACACTGATGCCAAGAAGCTGCTCCACGGCTTACCAGCTTTTGACTGTGGGCAAAATTTCTTCTTGCTTCCTTTTCTTTAGCTATAAGATGGGGACAATATTAGTTTCTCATATATATATTGCAAAATGGATTAAATGGAATAACATATATAAAGCACTTAGACCAGGACACAGCATACAATAAAGATTAGCTAGTTTTGTTTTTTTTTTTTTTCCAAATTCTCACAGTCACACTAAGGAGAATAACAAGGCAGAGAAGTTTCAATCACTTGTCTAAAGTCAAAAAGGCAAGAAAATGTTGGAAACAAGATTTGAATACAGATATGACTGGCACCAAATTCAGTGTTCTGTCTAATATTTCTATTACTATTATTGGTGAAATACTCAAAGACTCATGGCATGATTGAATGAGTGATTCTTTGGCCATCTGATTAATCTATTGAAATAAAGCTCAAATCCTTTTCCCCTTCCTTCCTTTCTTTGCAGTGTTTTGTTCTTTCCTACTCTCTAGTCCAGGGTGATGGGTATATAAACACAGAAGATAATAACATTCATGTTGTATCAGATTAAGATGTTTAATTTTTTTTTAAATCCCCCAAAGACAGTGCTAAACAAGACAATTTTATTTCTCTTTCACATAAAAGACGTAGCATTCCAGAGGTAAGCCATACAGAGTTGGTGGGACAATGCTACCATCTTTGACAGGTGGCTTCCAAAGTTGATCCTGGCATCATCATTTCCCAGCCAGCAGGAGGAAGAGGAAAAAAGAAATCCCATGGCAAGTATATTTAAAGAGAGAATTAAGAAATTGCACATATTACTTCTGCACCCAGAAAGCCAGAACATTGATCAGCAAGGTCAAACCTAGGTGAAAGAAAGAATGGGAAATATAGTCTGCAGGTTCTATTGGTAGATAATGAAGGGGAGAACAGATGTAGAGGGGACAGGTTCAGGCTCACCCATAGGAGTATAGTGAGCACAGGTGCATGATCACTGATGTCTCAGAGTTTCTTTTATAAAGTATATTTGAATCTAACGACTGATAGTAGAAAGTTTGATAGCCATTGTGCAGAGAACTCACCACAGATTTTGTTATTGATCAGCGCCATATTGATGAAACCAGAACCTTCCTTCTGTTATAGTAATTGATGCTTTTGCTTCCTACTTCAGTACTAGCTACGTGAACAGTGCCCCCAGAACTGGGCAATGCAGCGACACTGGTAGAATTGTTTGGATTAAATTGCTCTTTACTTTAATGCTCACAAGTCACACTAAGTGATATTACAGGAAATAGTCTTATGAAACATGCCAATGTCTTTATGTTCTTGGGGGGGAGGTTATTGAGATGTAGTTGATTCAATCATTCAGCCTTCTATGAAGATCCTCAGGAGAAATTTCTCCTAGGCCTCATTGGTGTTACCTTTTTGATAATTTTTTCTCCTATAGAAAAAAAATGTGAGTCATTTAACTATTTTGTTTTGGGTCCTAGGAAACTCAATGTAATCCACAGTCAACTTTCATAAATTTATAGGGCTGGTATGTAAATTTTTAATTTTTTATACATTTTTATAATTCACCTGTAGGAATGATGCATGTATACAAACAAAAAAAGCAAAGGCTGGAAATTTCATCATTGAATGGAACTCTGAAATTCTATTACATTTACTATATGATTTCTTATATAATTAGACATATCTGAAGATCGCAATTTTTACTTTAACTTAAAGCATCTTCAACTTTTAAAATGATAGGAAATTCATTAATAAGTTTGGTCACTCCTTATAAGAAAACATGAAAGTAAAACTGTGAGTTGGTAAACTGAGAATTTAATTTTAGTTTGGAACAAGTGCTATCAATTTAATTTATGGTTAATTAGAAAAAGGTAATGCTTACATATGGTGCTATATCTTCAGTAGATTTGCAAATGAAAAAGGATTTTTGCTTATGACAGTAAACTAAAATGCTCATAGTGACTTTTTTTTTTTTTTTTCATTTTGAGGGTAAAAAGATGGATCACTTTGGGAGAAAAACTTGTGGCTAACAATACAAGTTTTAACACCTTTCCTGTGATTACCTATACCTCTGGCAGAAAAATGCTTTCTGACCCTATGGGTCTTTGTCATGGTTTAAGCCAGTTGGGACTTTTCAGAATGGTGGATAATCAATTTATCCTGATTAAGTGCAGTTCCCATCCTAAATTATGCAAAATGTAAGGACCCATGGGTTAAAACTGAGGTAGAACTGAGGCTCTTAGGCATTGTAGCAGCTAAGCCATGGAGGGTTGTGGAGACTGTGCTATGGGAATGTGATTCTTAGTTGAATTGCTTTGAATAATTCTCCTTGCTTAGAAGCTAATGATGATGCATGCTGCTCAAGTCCAAAGAAGAAAAATAGTTTAATGATTTAGATTATGAACATCAATATGAGAAAACCTGAAATGTAAAGCCCCTTCAGTCGATAACAGGACAGTTTTGTAAACCACTTAAGGCTGTGATAAAATCCTACTTGACTGGCCCACGAGCAGATGTGACAAGTTGAATTTATTTCCTCTCTTACCAGGAAGCTTTGCAGGAAACTCTTAACATATGGTGCTTTTCGCTTCCATCTAGAGCTATAAATGTTATTGGAAAAGGGTGTTCCCAAGAGCAGCGAGTTTCTGACGTCTGCCAAATGGAGTCCAAATGATCCTTCTGTGGTTCTGAATTCCCTGAGTTCTTAGGAATTGGCAACCAAGGGTCTCTGATCTAAACACAGCTCAGTAATTTAATTATTTTATTATAGATTTGTGGAAGCTCTTTCAGACCAGTGACTTAGCATCTGTATTGTATCTAGCTATACAGGAAGCACAAGTTAGAAGGGTGTAAATATTTTGTTTCTTAACTGCTTTCATTTGAAAACTTGGAAATCATTTCACACAGAAACCAGGCACCACAAACTGAATACAAAAGAAAGTGAAATTGAGATAAGTCAAATTTGCAGAAACTTTTCTCCTGTTTAGAGCTTTTCATATCATATGTAGATACACAGTCTACCGCTACACAGTGATGCCGTAGTAAATGCTCACAGTGATTAGCCATCGTACAAAAATGAAAGATTGCCAAGTAAAAATCGTTGACTATCTTATGTATCGTCTTATGTAAGACTCCACAAAGTGCTGAACACACACCACAGGGCACATCCTTATTTAATGCCTTTTTGGAGCATTTAATTTGAATAAATTAGAAGGAGAACATTTTAAAACAAAATTAAATAAGTTAATAACTAAACTAATAAGCAATACAAAACCTGCTAAAATTTCATTTTAAAGTTCTTATTTTTGCTAACTTCTTAATATTTAAGAATCAATAAACATCCTAAAATTATTACTAATGTTCACTTAGAATACCCTTATTTAAATAATGATTTTAATTTCATCTTTTCTTCAATGTGATATAATCATCAAGCTCATTTTATCACTATGTTGTTAAATAAATTTCTAAATTAACACAACATTTCCCCGAAGTTCTGAGAAAATATTATTCTTTTCTAGTGGCATTCACCCTTCTCAGGAGACTAACTTTAATTATTGTGAACATTCAAGTTATTTTGGAAAAACAGGTCCCCTATAGCAATGCCAAAGAAAGAGAACACAATTCTAGATGTCATTTAAATTTCATCTTATATAGGCCATTAAGCAGATAGTTACCTAAATTAATACTGAGATTTTTGTATATGCAATATGCTTTATTATTAATATAAACACACAACCATACCATAATTTACTTACTTTCTCAAATGTTTATTTTTCAAAATTGTTTTGTTTTAAATGAAAAAGAACATTTATAGGACACCTACCATAGTAGATATCATGACTTCACTAATTTAACTTTTTTTCTTCCAGTTTTTGGTATTTTAATTGGTCCTAAAACTAATTATAGGTTTTCAAAATATCCAGGAGAAAAATCACATTAAAAAAGATTCAGTTGTTTGGTATCCATCATGCCATGATTAAATAATCAAAAACAATTTGATGGTTGACTGAAATTATGATGTTGCAAAAACCTAGATCTTAACTCATAAAATTCTCTTGTTTAAAGGGAAAAATAATCTACAAAACTGAGTGTGGTTGAAACCAGCTTCAAAAAAACAAAGAGCTGTTTTCTAGACTCATCAACATTTTAGAACTAGAAGGAGGTTTAGATGTCTTTTAACACAAACCCCCAATTTTTTATATAACGCAAACTAACCCAGAAATTATAAAACAACATAGATTTTTGAGAGCTGCAAGGACCATTAAGAAATTATGGAATAAATTTAAATCATTGCACATCTGGTTGTTTCATCCAGACAAGTGTCCTGAATGGACCAAATTGTTACTGTCCAGAGCCCCTTACATCTTGACTCCTAAGAAGTTGTTTCATTCACATTTTCACATATGTTTAGTAAGGACAATTGGAATAAAAAGGAATTGAGCTTTTATGTTGGAAGGGCAAGGTTAACAAGTCCAATGCTCTCTATCAGTAAGTGAGGCCTAGAGAAGTAACACCAATTCCCAATTAGTTTTGATGTACTTTTTAATTGTGTGTTCCAATTCAATGGGGTGATTTGCCCACTCCAGATTTTGTCACCCAGGCAAACACAGAGAGTTCAATGAAATATAAAAGTCAATTCAAGGAGGAAATTGGAACTTCACTGCAAAACAGATTTACCACTCATTATTTCCATGAGTGTGAATAAATAATTATGACATTTCTTTAAACATATAAGGTTTCCAAGACTGCTGATGAATAAAGGATATTTGATTTTCCATAAAACAGATCATAAAATAGTATCTGACTAATTAGTACTTTGGCTTGCTAAGTTACGTACCAGTCACTTTTCACATATTATTTGCCTCTTCCCAGTCTTATGCTTCACATTACTATTTTTCTTGCTTTCAGGTTTCCTCTGGTTTTCCATCACATTTCATTTTTGCTAAACTCTCTATGACATTTCCTCTTATTATAATAAATGTTCTAGATACTAAAAGGGGTCAACAGTGAGAGTACAATGCTAAGAACTTGAAGATGTACCTCTGAGAGTTTAACAGTTATTTGATTTGTTCTTGATCTGCAATATTGACATATACACAAACTAAAAAGTAGACAACATTAAAAAATGAGGTTCAGTGAAGAAATTTTTTTCACTATCCAGCAGAGAGAAAGAAATATTAATTAGGTAGGAGAATGTTTAAGAGCAGGTAAAGGAAGGAGCTAACATGAATATTCCGGTTACTAAGGATAATTTATCAGATCTCACGATGACTTTGAAAAGTCAACTCATTCACCACCATTTTCTACTTCTTACTCTCTGAATTTTTCTGTTTACCCATATTATGATGACATTTGGAAAGTTGTCTGTCTTAAGTCACTTTATTTTGAAATTGTTACCCTTTAGTGTCACATATCATAGCTCTGACATCTGGCAATCACTACCCAAGCTAAGACAGCAACCTTCTCCAGCTTTATAGCACTGACATATAAACCCAATTTAGTATAGCTCAAATGCAGTAACCTTTTAAAGCAGCCTTAAAACCCTCAAGATTTGAACCTCAGAATACAAGGAAAATATGTTTCTTGCCATCAGCTTATGGCATCCATGACTATTTCTGAATCTACTCTTCATTTTGTAGACAGGTAGCCCCACTAGATTGGTCAGAAGAAACCTTCTATCCCAGTACAAGAGAGATGGGAATTTGCACCCTCCTCTACAATCTGCCACTGCCTTGACAGGTGGAGATACACAGACCTACTTCACTGTTGCCATTCACTGTTCCCCTGCCCTAAAATGAGAAAAAATTAAAAAAAAAAAAAAAAAAAAACTAAGAGTGGTGTCTATACTGTGTCTGTTATTTTAACATGAGGCAAGTCCATAACGTTACACACAAATACCTTCTTTTAACTTTTATTTCTCTGCTTTCAAGTAATTAAGATAAAGTTTATGCACTCAAATAATCATGCCTGAAAATTGATACTGCTTCTTCTTATCAAATACAATTGACAATAATATATACAAAATGTGAGAATATAATTATATATACAAAATGTGAGAATATAATTAAACACATATTCATTTTTGAACTAGGAATAAGTCAGCTATATCAATTAACACATGCCCACAGGTTCTAAGCATTAAAGAAATACTGAAACCTTGTAAACCAAAGGCAGTGACAAAACTCTAACTCTGACTCAGGGCACCAAACTTGAAGGAACCCTGACCTTGGAATCAGATAGTTCTCTCTTCTGCCATTTACTCTCTTTGTGACCTCAGGTAAAGTACTAAACCGCTCTGGTCTACAGTTTCATTATCTTTAACAGGAAAATAACTCTGGTTTTCTGTGAGGATTAAAGAAATTCTTGTTTATGAAAGTGGCCTTGTTTATGAAAGTATAAACTCATCTACAAATTTGAAAGATTGTTGCAGACAATAACTGTCAACGTATCAGGCCTATCAGATACGTAGTCCTTGTGATGGAATTTGCAAAGGCACTTAGAAAGTTAGCTTTATTTTTTATTTTTTTATGGAAGTATCATTGATTTACAATATTGTGTTAATTTCAGGTGTACAGAAAAGTGATTCAGTTATACACATATATATGTATATATCTATACTTTTTTTTCATTCTTTTCCATTGTAGGTTATTACAAGCTATTGAATAGAGTTGCTTGTGCTATACAGTAAATCCTTGTTGTTTACAAAGTTGGCTTTAAAACAAACAAGCAAACAAAAAAACACCAACTACAACAATAACAAACTTTGGTTAAGATCAATCCCACCCCAAATCTTCAGAGTATTATCATATGCCTTTTGTTCCTCTTCTAATACGATCTGAATAGAAGCTAAAATAAACTCTGACCACAAACTCCTGTTATTAGAAGTCTCTCATCCCCTCACTTCTAATGAAGTCTGTTCCTCAGTCTCATTATTACCCCTCCCCTCCCCATCCCTTGATAGCTCACTATTGCCTCAGTTCATCAGTCCCTTTCCTGGCCTCATTTGCTTGCCTAACCAGCCTTGATACTAGGGTCAGCCACTTTATTAGATTTTCACACTCTCTTGCCCCAGAGCTGCCATTCCAATCCCCAGGAATGAGTAAATACCATCATTTGCCTTCTCAGCTCCCAGTCCCAGGCTGCGAAACATTGCCTAAGAAAGTCACAAAGCCAGGTTGACTTGTTCCACTTCGGTTCCAAGCTATCCAAAGTGAGTTGGGCCCTCACTGCTGCTTGACAGTACTTGTTCTCATCAATGATTTACAGTCCTCTGTATTCCCAATAGTGTCAATTCCAAGATCTCTTATGTGATCTCTCCTAGTTCTCCTGGTTTCTAGAGAAAGTCAAGGTCAAAGCTTGATTCCTCTTCTTTCTTTCTCTCCAACAAAAAGCTGAACTGTTCATTCTCATCTCATAGGCAACTGCTCTCCTCTCCCATGTTAACACTTTCCCTAAGTCTTTATCACATCATTTTGTCTACATATCCCCATAACAAGTTTTTTCCTTGTCTAGGAACTCTCTGGATTTGCTATTTTGTTTCTTCAGTTGAAATTTTTTCTTGAATGGAGAGGGTAGTTTACACTTTATTGTTTCCACTTTTTTGCCACCTACTCACCCCTTGTGATCTGCCTTCTGTTCCAGTGATGACTTTTCCACCCTCCCTCTTCTCTCTGTAAAGTAGTTTATATTACTGGCACTGCACTGTCTTGAAATTCTCCACTATGTTCCGTCCAAAACCATCCTCTTCCAGGTCACATTTCATTTCAGTGCTTCCCCGATATCTTCTCAGATACCCAGGATTCAGACATCAGAGCCAGGCTTGCCTCCTCACTCTTCTCTGCACATTATGGCCAATAGATGACATGTTCTACTGCTACCATGTCTGCGATATTTCTCACATTTATACTCTATCCAAAATTACTTTTTCCAGAATTACTGAAACAAATTAATACAACTTTCTCTTAACCCGTTTTCTTTCAAGTCATTTCCCTGACAACATATTTGCATCCTGAGATTTTCAAGTTCTTCTTCAATCTGTCTCAAAATTTAGTCTTAGCTCTTCCTACCTTTATCCTATTAAAAGGAATTCCTTGCTCTTCTCCTTATAAAACCTGAGATGCCCAGCCAGTTGCCTCTACCCAGGGGTGGGAAGTAGGGGAGTGGGGGAGGGGACCAGGATAAATTATGTTATGTGGCTTTTGCCCCTCCAAAACAAATAATGCTGATACATAGGACATCTAGTTAAAAAGAATACAAAGTGCTTGTGTACATGGATGTTTTCAGGTTCCCAAATTTCATCATCTGTACAGGTATGGTCTATGCATTTTTGTTTGTTTGTTTATATACTGCATTACCTGTATGTATAATTTACTTTGATTTTTAAAAGTATGTATAATATACTTTTATGCATTTAGAATATACTTCAATAGAAATTTCTAAAAAATCAGCAACAAGGACAGACTTAACTGAGCAAGGAAGAGGAAAAGATGGAAACATATAGTCTGAGTAACAGGTTTCATAGGATTAAAAAAAAAACGAAGCAAAACTTGTTATTGGGATTCACTCATTTATTATTTTAAGGCTCTGTCTCCCTGAGTCTTTTCAAACATCTTGTGCCCAAAGAAGCAATAGAATCTCCACAATATCGAGATTACCCATATTCTAGGAGAAACTTTGTATCTGGTCATTACTTTTGACTGCACTTCAGACAGGACAGTTAGGAGAGACATTTGCAACAAAAAGCATATCTAAATTTATAACATCGTATGTTTCCAAAAATCTAGAAATGACTTTTGCCATTGGATGGCAAGACTCATGTTGCTGGTGCATTCATTTTCTTCACTTAAGGATGGGATATTAGTACTATTCTTGAATTAAAAAAAAAAAAAAAAAGTCTCAGGGTTATCTAAGTAGCATACTTCAGTACTTAAGTGCAGGTTTGAAGGTCAAATCAAACAGACCTGAGTACTGATTCCAGCTTAGCTACTTACTAGATATGTGACCTGGGAATATAGCCTGAACTCCATGAGTTTCAGTTTCTTCATTTGTAAAATGAACACAACTACCTTGTTGTTGTACTGAGGATAAGAAAGGACAATTGTAATTTGAATAACACGACACTGGAAACAATGCACACATTTAATGAATAGCTGTTTTCATCTCTTATGTAGAGTAAGGAGGACAAACTAGAAAAACTTTACAGTTTCCTCCAGTTCTTTCTAAACTTTCCATGTTGCCATTACAGAGGTTACCTTTTCCATAACAGCAGGCCTTCCTTACAGGTCCTGAGGAAATAGTAAAATGTGAGAAAGTCAATCTGATTGACGGAATCCTAATGATGTCATAGTATCAGTCAACATTTGGGGAGCTGAAGTTTGGGCATTAGCTTATCTCAAAGAATAAACTACTCCCCATTTTAGCATCCTCAAATCAGCATGTGAAATTGGTTTGTGCTTCAGTTTCAGAGTTGTTTTCCAGAGGACTTTTTTCCTAATTTCTCCTTTGTTTTCACTACATTTTATGATATCCATTCTACTCCTTATTGATAGATTAGATAATAGGTATTATATACATTAGAATGAAAACAATCTTGGGAAACTGAAGTTTAGGTTTTCTGTATTAGCCCACTTAATTTACAAGGAAATGCAAATGCAAGAGAATACAGAATATCGATTGTAATGGATGTTGTGATGTGTTACCCAAATCCTTCAGGAATGAGGCACTCATTATCCCAGATATCAGGAATGTCACCTGCTGACCTGTCATGGCTGAGTCCTTTGCTGGTCTCACAAAAGTTTACAGTTCCCTCCCCAGAGGCAGCCTGCTAATAGATTCAAGGTTCTGTGGTCTGGCCGCCTCTCCTGAATTTAAGGCAACTTTAAAGGGCCATCCCAGCTTCAGAGATTCCCATGGAATTGTCTAAGCCTCTCTTGTAATATTTCCCTCTGCCCAATCTTGCCTCCTTTGTCTTAATAGGTATTGCTCCCTATAAATGAAGCATCTACATGCAACTCTGTATTTCAGAGTCTGTTTCCTGGGAAACCTGTTCTAGCACATCTATTATTATCAAATATTGAAAATAATTGGGAAGACATTTTCAACAAATAGGTTTAAAATCAAACACTCTGCCCAAACTTGCAGTCCAAAGTCATTCTCCCAAATGTTTTGAAGTCACTCTCATCCATATGACCAGACTTATATTACCTCAGTCAACTGCTGCAGATACAGGAAGAGAAGGAATGCAGAATCCAGGGCATCTGTGAAATTAGGATCTTATCTGGGTTTTATACAGCTC
Source organism: Balaenoptera ricei (assembly GCF_028023285.1). Classification (NCBI taxonomy): domain Eukaryota; kingdom Metazoa; phylum Chordata; class Mammalia; order Artiodactyla; family Balaenopteridae; genus Balaenoptera; species Balaenoptera ricei. Next base: position 72,435,777 of record NC_082639.1, on the reverse strand, counting down.
CTAATAAAACCTAGAAGGCCTGTGAATAATTGGGGAATTTGACCCTCTCCATTTGTAAAATGGTTGACTGTTCAATTTGCCTGTGGATGAAGTGTGGATCATACTGAGACTGCTATATAACCTCACAAACTCCATGATGAGATGTGATCACAGGAAAGTGACACGTTCCTGGGAATCCCATAGAGGCCAAAGGAAAGTGGCTGCAGCCAGTTAAGTATCATGAGTAACTGGAATATTTGATAAATGAGTTAGTGTTTATTCTCCCTTCTGGCCATTCTGAACCTAAACACACCTGGTGAGGTGACTACCTTTCTATTGTCAGATGCCTACTCAGCCAGGGCCCAGGGTGCAAACAGTTGGTGCTTATACCAGAAAGAGAAAATGTCAGCTAAAGAATGATCCAACCAGTTAACATAACTCCTCTTACCTATACATAAGTATACAGGTGAGAACTTAGCTCAACAAGAACTACTTGAGTGTAATAGTCTAATAATACAATGTAGAGAAGCATGAGACATAAAGTAAATGTCTAGCTGTTACCCAAATATTTGGACTCAGGTACCATTTATATTAACACACCATTGAGAAATCTAAAGAGCTTTTGTTATGTGAGTTATACATATTAATATTTACCATATGAGGGATTAAAACTGAGAAATTTTAAAAAAATATTTACTTATTTTGAATTACAATAATAAACCCAGCACATAATATACATAATACTTTTATTTCAAAATGTTTTCCAAAACAAAAAAATTGGTGAGAAGAGTGGCATATCTAGTTTTGTATTTAATCTTTTGCAATATGTTGTTTAGAAGCATGTGAAGACAATCTGGCCTCATGTAGATACATAGATGGAAAAAAAGGAAGGGCTATTTTAATAGATAACTGTGGATATTCTTTGATATTATACTGCAACTTGATATGATAGTTTCTTAAGGCTACTTGCAATGTGGAATCTGAAAATATATCATAAACCCTTCATACTTGACTATATTAAAACTATTTGACTAACTTGCATTTTGGATGGATCTTTTACCCAGGCATGATTTTATAATATCATACATTGGAAGTTTGTAAAATATTGACTTATAGAGTAACACAAATATTCCAAATGTTGACACACTTATGTGTCAATAAGTGTGTCAACACAATAAAAAAAATCACACTTATGAATACTCCCACCCATCTCATGAGAAAAATATTTAAGTATTGGGAAGCTACCCAAATTAAATATTTTCCCAAATTCTAATTCTTAAAATTAGAATTTTAAATTTCTTTTTGACTTGAAAGCTCAGATCTTATCATTGACAACAAATGTCGCATTTTTTCCTTGAAGTGACAAGTTTAGCTGGTTCATTTTCAATGAAATATCTGCCAAATACTTGAGCGTGAATAACCAAGCTTGTCTGCCAATCGTTCTTTTAAGTAAAAATGATGTTCCATGGAAAATGCAGCTAGTTCAGCTCACAATTCAAACAATCATGCAAGTGCTTTTCTCTGAGACAAGAATCATGCTTCAGTGTGTAGCAGAATTTCCTTTTACACCCTTCCCATTTTTTCACACTAAATATTAAAAGGAGACAGAATAAAGGGCAAGGTTTCATGAAATTAATAATTCTTACTGCTACATCAACAACATTTTTGAGGGAAATTGACATTGCTTTTTTATTGAGTACCTGTCAGTGGAGAATATGATGACTCGTTATAGTTCCATGTTACTGCCTTATTTCCTGGTAGGGCACCAGCAGTTTTATCCACCATTGCTTTTGCATCATCAGTACAAAAGTTATTGCAGTGGAAACAACAAATAACATCTTAGTATTTATATAAAAATAGTTTTGACCTTGCAGAGTCCTGAAAATGTCTCAGCTACACCCAGGAGATTCTTGGATCACATTTTGAGAACTACTGCTTTAGATCAGACTTAGTTCAAGGGCAAAAACCCCAGCATTTTGGGTGAACATTTGACATTTGTTAGCGTTTCATATCCTACCAGGGCAAAAAAGGAGAGTAAAAATTCAAATCCCAAATATCCTACTCTGTTTTCTTTCCATCCAGTCACAAAAACGAATATAAGGTTGAAATTGGAAATGAGTTTAATGGATGTAAACATTTTTTTTTTCCCTTGTGGTAGCAGCCTTATAAAATATACCCATTCAGCCCTTTTCATTTATCCCTTCTGAAGATGAAAGTGACCTACCTACAGGGCTGGCTCAGTCTTGTCAGCTCTAATGCCAAGTAAATGCCCACTGCCTTGCAGTCTTAGATATCTTGAAGAAAAACTATTGCAACAAATCCTTTCACAGAGTGCTTCTGTGTAAAATATCTTTTTCTCCTCCCAAAAATGTTTCTGTCTATCTAAGGCAAATCTAAGGCTGCAGTGTAAATGTCCCCCTTTTACCTTCTCATTAGGTCCATGTAAAGCAGCTAGTCAATATGCTCATTATAATAGCCAGACGTATATTTTAACTGATATTAAGTCACCCTTCAGCTTTCCTGCTCCTGCAGCCTAAACAATCCTAGTTATAAACTTTTCTTCTCAGGTTTTATTTCCTACCCTTTTATCATTTTTGTACTCTTTGCTGGACTCTCTCCAGTTTTGCTGCATTCTTCTTAAAAGTGTTGAGAACAAACCTGGACAAGATCCTTTAATCAGGTCTCCACCAGCGCCAATACAGAGGAAATATCACTTCCCAGACCTGGCTTGTCATACTCCTGCTAATGTATCACCGAGTTAGCCTTTTAAATAACAGCACTGTTTTGCAGGCTTGTATTCACTCTTAGGTTTGCAATCACTCCAGACTTCTGTTGTAGCTGTGCTTAGGCAGACAGCCCCTATCTTTAATCTCTGCATTTTGTTTCTGGCTTCTGATTTTCACATCTTGCCCTTGCCCTATTTTACTTCCCTGAGTTTTTCCTGCCAATTTCTCTAATTTATCAAGCTCACACTGAACTATTTCTGGCTTCCAAGATGTAAGCAATACCAACCACTTAATGTCATTCACACATGCTCTCGATTCCATCATTCTAGACATTCATTTAAAAACTTCGGCTTGATTTTGGGCACATTAGTTTCAGTTATACAGAGAGAAGTGCAGTAGCTAAAATGGGCTTTCCAAAGTCACCTCCTTCCTACTTTTTCACTACTCAGAAAGTACAGAGGTGCCCATACCACCAAAAATAGAAATAAGCAAATCTCAGTCTTGTTATATATTAGAAATCCTACCACTGGAAGGAATATCAAGGTAAGGAAGGCTAAGCTGCTGTATAAAAGAGACCAAAAAATACAATTGCTTATAGAAAATAGAAATTAATCTTCTCTCTCATCATATGCCTTGGGTAACAGGCAGGTTAGAAGTAAGAGTCTAGAATCTTTTCCATTCAGAGATGCAGGTTTCTTCCATGTTGTTGCTCTATTATCCCCTAGAATATTGTCCTCACCTGCATGGTTCAAGCGAAGTCATGCCCAGCTTGTCAGAAGGGGAAAATAGCATGAATGTGAGCACACCCATGTCCCAAGGCCCAGATCTAGAAATGGTGCGTAGCACTTCTACCCATCTGCAGGTAGAACTCTTCTACCCAGAGTTCCATCTGCAAGGACCTAGTTACCTGCAGGGGAGGCTGGAAAGCATATTAGCATTATTAGAAGAAGATGAAAGAATGGATTTTGCTGGACAATTGTAGCCTCTGCCCCCAACCGTCTGGATTAATTTAAATGGTATTGTCTATTACGCCCAGCATGGATCCTGTTGGCTTTCATGAAAAGTAACCCTTCTCTCCAGAAGTGATTACCAGCCTTGTTCATGAAGCTGATCATAGCCTTCATTTAAAACCACTCTCCTCTAAAGGCTAAATCTCTACACATACTCTTTCCATGGCATCTTTTTTTTTTTTTTTAATTTTTAATTTATTTATTTTTATTTTTTTGGCTGTGTTGGGTCTTCGTTTCTGTGCGAGGGCTTTCTCCAGTTGTGGCAAGCGGGGGCCACTCTTCATTGCGGTGCGCGGGCCTCTCACTATCATGGCCTCTCTTGTTGCGGAGCACAGGCTCCAGACGCGCAGGCTCAGTAGTTGTGGCTCACGGGCCTAGTTGCTCCGCGGCATGTGGGATCTTCCCAGACCAGGGCTCGAACCCGCGTCCCCTGCACTGGCAGGCAAATTCTCAACCACTGCGCCACCAGGGAAGCCCTCCATGGCATCTTAACCAACCCTGCCCTCTCTTATCCAGCTGAGTGTACCATAGCTTGTGTTTGCTTGAAAGTCCCTAAAGGTGAGTTAGGGCTCAGATTTGGACTCAGTGTGGTGTGTCTGTCACTGAAGAGAAAGCCTCAAAAATTTGGGCTCTATTTATGCTCCATGGTTCTGGGCCTGAAGGGTACAATTTAATTTTTGCTCTTTCAGTTTCATCACCTATAAGAATCACTTCACTTTTTTCTAATGACTTTGAGACGACTAAATGTAAACAAAGGGTTAAAAGTCATGGCAATGTGTTTGTATTACTTAAAAATTCCAATCAGGTAAAGATATAAGGACAGTTTAGACCAGTTATTCCAACCCCATTCTGTTTGCAATGCTCAGAGCCCTGCCTGGAACTGACAAGAGGAATGATGAGGTCTTGGATGGGATGCCAATAAAGTGATGGCTGGCTTTGATTACAAAAATGAGCACATTATTAATAGTCACCAGAAACAGAGGACCACATATTCACATGAGAAGCATCAGCCCCACAAGGGACAGGCTGCTGACCACCTGGAGGCACACTGTGGACCACACTCCGAACAACTGCTCTAGAATTACTAAAAATGGATTTTAAAAAATCTCTTAGAAATGCATCTGGCCTATTGTTTGAGCCCTTCCCCAGCTCCCCCCAAAAAAGACTGTGCATGACTATTTTTTGCATGCTAATTCAGCTGTTTTATTTTTTCCCCCCTGCTTTGCCATTATTTCTTAAAAGTGTTACTCACAATGCCCTAGGTTACAGCAACCCAGTTACGTTGGAAAATGGCAGTTTGGGCATACTCTGGTTCTTTCTATCTTCTTCCCCTCTGACTAGCTCACCTAATTACACAGTAAGTCAGTGATTCTATGACACAGGGAGAAAAGTCTTCCTGAGCTAGTCAATTGATGCTTTTATTTCACTCAGGGAAAACTTATCAAAGGAGACAAGGAGCCCTAAATGCAGCAGATATTTGATGCTAGTGGTAAGCTTATATTGTTGCCATAGCAACCTTGTCATTAAGGATGTTTCAGCATTTCCTATTAACCTCTATTTTCAGAGGTTTATAACTTCTTGGTAAAAATTCCCTCCAGGCTAAAATTTGGTATACATGATCTCAGATGTGCCAGGTGTCAGTGAATATATACATATATAGTATCCATTTTCCCAAAGAAATCTTGATGAATTTCCAAATGAATTATCTCATTTTTCATAGGCTACGAATTCATTAAATTTAGTGTTAACTTGATTATTTTTAAAAGATTCTTATGGCAGCACAACTAAGCACTTGTAAGATTTAATGTTTGCTATTGCTTTCTTTCCTTTTACCTCACTGGTTGGCATGGTCACAATGGTTTTTGTCACTAAGAGAGACTCGCACTGGCTCAAGATCAGTTCTAATTCGCCTCAATAGAGGCAATTAGAAGTGGACACTATGGGAATCTGGAGTTCATATTTTACATTTATCAGAATATAGGGAATAAAAAAGAAATCTAGTTGGTTGTGCAGTGTAGGAGTCGGGGTGATGGAAAAGGCAGGGACTAAAATCTGAACCCACCGTCTCCTGCACAATGGTGCTACATTTTCTTGTGATCCCAAGGAAGAACCCGGCTGATTCCTGAGAATTAGAAACCAATTCCTCTTACTCCAGTTTTAGAATTGGGTAACACCCTAGTCCAGGATTTGTTTTGTTTTGTTCAACAGATTTTGTTTTGTTTTGTTTGGAAATTTATTAATAAATTTTCCAATTTTAAAATTTTTTCTTAACTTTTTATTTTGAAGAATTTTAAACCCATAGAAAAATTGTAAGAATAGTAGAAAGAACATTCACCTACCTCTTACATTAACAAACTGTTAACATTTAAATAAACCATTTGAGTGTTGTTAACATAATTATACTTTAGGCCGAAATATTTCAACATGTATCTCATAAGAATACGGACAGCCTTCTATGTAACCACAAAACAGTGATCAAACTCAGGATATTTAGCATTAATACAATTATCTAAAATCATTCTTATTCCATGTCCTCAATTGTCCCACTTACATTCTTTTTAGCTTTGCTTTCCACCTAGGATCCAATCAAGGATCATGCATTGTGCTGAATTGTCATATCTCTATATTTTCCTTGAATATTGAATATTTCTCTGATCAATTTTGTCTTTCGTGACACTGGTAGTTTTGAAGAGTTCAGGTCTATTGTATTAGAATCCAGAATGTTCCTCAGTTGTTTCCTCATGGTTACATTTGGGCTAATTGTTTTTGTCCGGAATACTAGATGGGTGATATTTGTTCCTTTTCAGTATCAAATCAAAAGGAACATGATGCCAATGTGTCCCATTATTCATGACCAATTCATTTCTTAGATTAAGTTTTATAATTATTTAGTCCATTTTGTGTTTTTAATATAAGGTATTAAACCTTCCCTTAGTAATGGTCATTTATTCACTATGTTTACAGCTGTATTTGTGTATTTTTCCCCATGCCATACAATATTCTTGACATCCAGGTTCATCAATCATTACATGATTTTTATTTTATGTCAATGGGACAGATTCCCAGGAGTGAAATTACTGTGTCAAAGGGTATGTGTACTTTAATTTTAATACAGTTTGCTTGATTGTTTTAAGGCTATGTGTCAAAATGTCCACTACCAATATATGAGAGACTTATTTTACATACCCACCAGTAATAATATTGATATTCTCAGTTATTTTAATATTTTCTTCTCTGGTAGGTGTAAAATGATGATACCGCATTAATACTTTATTGTTTTTTTTGGACTAATGTGTTTGGGCAGCTTTGTATGCTTATTAGCTATTTTGATTTGCTCATCTATGATTTACCTCTTTACATCATGGCCTTATTTTTCTAAAACAATTTTTATTGCTATGCAGTGAATTTGTAAGAGATCTTTGCATATTAGAGATACTTTCTTCTTTTTTCTGTCATAAACTTTTTTTAATTTCATTTTTTTGCCAATTGATATTATGTATGGTTATCACTTGTCATTCAACGATTTTAGGAATATATTTATATAGTCAAATATGCCTTTTTTTCTTTTGTTTTATAGCTTCTGTATTTCCAGTTTTAGAAAACAGATCATGCCCATCCCTGGATATTATATGTAATCTCCTAGATTATTTTGCAGAAAAGTTTTTGTTTTATATTTTTAAGACTTCAATGTAGCTATAATTTTATGAGGTACAACACAGGGTTTAATTTTATTATCTTTCAGATGAGTGGCCATTTAACAAATTTTTTAATAGCACAATTTACTAAAGAATCTTTTTTCTCCCATCTGAATAGAAATGCCATGCTAATCATGTTAAATTTCCATATGTACTGAAATCTATTTCTCCATTTTCTTTTTCTTTCCACTGACTTATTTATCTCTTCATATGCCTATATCATGTGGATTTGAATACATCTCCTCCCACTTTAAGGTATCTATTCTGATTTATTGGTGTTTAGCTGGCAATTGTTCTCAATTATTTCCTTAGCTTGGGGTATATGGGCAATATTTTTTAAATTATTGCATATACACAAAAATGTTTTTTACCCTAACAGGTGAATAATAACGTGTCTGTTCATAGGACTATTGGATTGGATTCCTGGCCTTAGAAATCTGTAAAAAGCTGTAGATAATGTTCTTTCTTATAACTTGCAATATTGCAGATAAGAAGTCTGAAGACAATCTGATTCTTTTTCCTTTATCAGAAACGTATCCTTTCTCTCCAGATATATGTAACCTGTTCTCATTATTTTTAGAATTAAAAAAAACAAAATTAGCTGTGCATGTCTATCCATGTGTCTTTCTAATCATTCCTTCCTGAAGCACAGTGAACCCCTTCAATCTAGAAATTCAGTTCTTTTTGCATCTTAAGGAATATCTTTAATGAACTTTTAAATTATTGCCCATCACCCATTTGTTCCTTTTTAACTTATCTTTTTTGGAATTTGGATTAATCTTATGCTAAGTTTCCTGGATCTATCCTCCAAGTCTCATATCCCACCTACCTCATTGCCTTTATTTTTCTTTTTTTTAATTCACCTTCTTTTTGTTCGGACTTTTAAAATTAAAATGTATTCTATTTGTTTTTCCAAGTCACCAATTCACATCTCAGCCATGACCATACTCTTCTTGAACAAATCATTCAGATTGGAAATTATTATTTTTTGTCCAGCAACCTCACCCATGTGTGCGTGTGTGTGTGCATATGTACACTTTCATGTTACATTTGCATCTTCTAAGGTGTTCTTACTGTTCTTCTTTGTCAGTTCACGCCTATGTCCCCGACAACAGTTCTGAACCAATGGGTTTAACTGAATCAATGTGGCCTAACGGTTCTGACGGATATTATCACAGATTGCTGAGCACCTAGACATAGTATGATTGATTTTCCTTCTAGACTGATTGGTAATTGGTATGGTTTTTATAGGATCCTAATTAGCAGCACACCCCAAAGTGAGAGAAAAGAAGTAGTCTTTATGTAGGCCAGCCATATAGCACCAGACAGGCCTTAGGTGCAAGAACATACGATCCACCCGTTCATCTGCTTCTTGGCTTCTTGAAAGTACATACCGTGTACATTAAAGTGAGACCAAACTTGAACTTCTCCTGAGAGAGCTACACTCCTCTGTGAGCCAAGTCATTCTAACTATGCGGTGCTATATAACTTTTTCCTTGGGTTCTCTGATTTGGATCTCCAGGTTCTTACCAACCCCGAATGAATAAAACCCCATATAAATCCTCTCTATTGGAATTACAGTGGATTCTAAGAAAAACAAACAGATTAAAATCAATAGAGGGGGTGAAGCAAGGTAGCCCTATATAGGCTGCGAAGTGCTGAATCCCTCCTATCTGATTTTTTTGCAACTGTTTGTTTTAATTCTACTAATGTTTACCTTAAATTTTACAAGGACATGCTTAAATTTATATTTATCACTGGAGTCAGTTTTAAAAATTTTCACTTTCTTTGGTAAATGTGAAGTTATTGAGATGTTTCTAACTCTCCAACACACCTTCTCAACAACACACTTGTTTCTCATTTGAAATCATAAACTCTATGACCTTTAGGTTTGTTTCAAACTTCAAAGAAAAACCATTACCAATTTTTAATCAGATTCAAAATACTATTAAATTTTATCTCAATATAGTTAACATATTTTATTGCTCAACCTGTCAGTTATTTTCAGCCACAATGTTTTCATTATAATTTGATTCCTATTTTCTCAGTTTGGAATAGATATCCTGGCAGTTTAATAGTTTACCCTGAAAAAAACACAAACTGGATGGCATAGGATTAAAATCTTGCACATCAAGGAATTGCTTTTTCCTGTCTACATAAATGAATGACAAATTGACTGGATATATAATTCTTGGATCAAAACATTTTTCTTCAGAACATTAGAGTCATTGATCCATTTTCTTCTATCCTGTAGGGTTGCAGAAATGTGGAGGCATGTCTGATTGTTCTTTTCTTACACAGAAGAAAAGGGCTTTTTTGCCCCCTTCATGCTTGCAGAATTCTCCTAAATCTTTGAAGTTTTCAATTTCACTAGGCCATTTCTAAGTGTGATTTTTATTTTTAAATTTGTCTGGAATATGGCATGTACTCTTGTTTTTTAGAGCAAACAATCTCTTTAGGATTGAGAATAATGTCTTCCCTTTTATTTGTGTATGTTGCTTCTATCTATTCTGTTCCTTCTTTCTAAAATATTTTATTATGTACAGCTTGGACTTTCTGAGTCTGCCCTTTATGCACTTACACATTTCCTTCTGTTTTGTTCTTATCCATTCGTTTCCAGTGTGTCCTATAAATGTTTCCTAAATTCTTCTCACAGCTTTTATTTTCTAGGATATACAATCTGCCAGAAAACAGTCTTGTTTATCCTCACAATATAGCTGTTTCTGATGGCTTTTCTTGCCCTCTGGTTTTGAATTTTTTTGTTGCAAAATTTCCAGATTAATAAAAAGAATTGACATTCAGATATATCTAAGAGTATATGATGAAGCATTGCAGTCTGAAGCCTGAAAACATCTACGTTTCCATTGTGTTGCTTGAAATCTTGAACTGATGGACGAAGCGCCTTGTTGGTCCATGAAGAAATTTTGGGGTTGAGGGTTAGGCAAGGAACCTAAGGGTCTGAGGATTTGGTAGAAAGTAGTCAGCCTGCTAGCAGAGAACTGCTTATTTCTGAATGTTACATAACTTAGAAAACATTTCTTTTTTTGTTTAGGCCACTGCTCTTTTCGACTCCCTTTAAAGGTCTCTGTATGGATTATAGAGCCAACCTGCTCAAGTTTAAATGACAACCTTGTTTCTTAACTCATTTTGTGGACTTTAGGCAAATTACTCAGGGTCTATGTGCCTCAGTTTACTCATCCATAAAATGGGGATACTAATAGTACCTATTTCATGATTTGATAGGATTAAATAAATTACTAAGTCAAGGTCCTGGCAGGCAGTGATCTCTGTATAAGTATGTCTATCATTATCTTTAGCTTTAGCATAGAACTTATCTCTGTCTCACACATTGTGGATAACTACAGAAAAGCTGCCAGGATGGCTGTTTCTTTGTTGTGCATGTTTGCAAAAGACTCTTATCATTGTGACCACTGACTTTTTGGAGTAGACTACACTGACCAAAAGTCTGGGTCATGTCTCTATTAAGGTCTAAAAGCTTCAAAAGACAGTTTAGCTGGTGTGCTTCTGGACAGGCCCTTACCTGATATTATTGCCAGTTCACCTCCCTTTTTGATGGCAATATAACAAAGGATCTCTAGGGTCTTCTACTTATTATCCAGACTGTACAGTTTTCCTATAGAGTGGGATCTATGTGTTAATATCTCCCCTTGAAATGAAAGGAAAACTCTTTTTCTACTTATATCACATCTGACACCAAATATGTGGATTTTCCATAGCAAGCGATTCTCAGCTGGGTGTTCTACAATTTCATTCAATTCTGATCCTAAGTAACTACCCCAAGTTAGTACAGACTCCAGAGGTAAGGGTTCAGTTCCACAGGGCTTCTCCCACACTTCAGATGCCAATTACAAGTTATGGGTTCCCTGGTTACCTACACTTCTGTCCAACTTGGCTACAAATCAGGAGTTCTCACGATCCCCTCACTAAGACATTATTTTATTATAAGTGCTTTTTATTGATCTTGCATTTTTGTGTCATACTGAGGTATCCTAATCATGACTCAAACTTACTACCTCTGATTACTGACACATCACGTCCTTTAGGTTTTTCCCCAAATTTCTGGTAAAAATTTGACTGTACCTAAGATCAACGTTAATTAATCCTTAGTCTTATAACCTTAACCATGTATCTCTGGAAACTGGCAATAGCTTTTAACTATTAAACTAGATTAACTACCAAGTAGCATTGTTATTTAATACCTATAGGCTTTCTAAAAATAAGTCTTAAGAAACTGGATGTTGAGGAAAATTGGGATGAAAGGTAATTCAGTTTGCAACTCAAGAGTGAGGTAAGAGATTGAAAGCTTTTCTTAAGTTAATCAAATCATCTATTACTGGATAAATTTAATTCTCTGGCTAATATATCTATCCTAGAAAAACTTTCTCTCCTAATTGTGCAACTCTGACTTCAGACTTTTGGGGATCAATGCCTTTCTGTTTTCTGGCCTTATTCTAATAATCATTGTGTTCAGAGCTGGCCCGTCTCTGTTTATTTGTACCTTTGATCTAATAGTTGGACAGTGATGGTAAAAATAATTCTTGTCTCAGACATGGAGTAATAACTTTAATCTGGGAGGCAACTGAATGCTGAACTATAAGTCAAAACCACAGACTACAACACCCACAAATGTATTAAAGGATTGACCTACATATGTTAGTCCTAGAGTGATGTCATATTTAAAGACTCATTATCAAACTGGCAAACATGGGTTTGATTCTTTTTTTTTTTGGAGTTAAGGTTCATTTATTATTTATTTATTTATTTATTATTATTTTTTAAATTGGGGTATAGCTGCTTTACAATATTGTGTTAGTTTCTGTTGTACAATGAAGTGAATCAGCTATATGTATACCTATATCCCCTCCCTCTTGGACTTCCCTCCCACACACCTTATCCCATCCGTCTAGGTCACCACAGAGCACCAAGTTGAGCTCCCTGTGCTATACAGCAGGTTCTCACTAGCTATCTGTTTTACACATGGCAGTGCACATACGTCAATCCCAATCTTGCAATTTATTCCACCCCCCACCGTGTCCATATGTTCATTCCTTGTGTCTGTGTCTCTATTCCTGCCCTGTAGATAGGTTCAATTGTACCATTTTTCTAGATTCCACATATATGCATTAATATACAATATTTGTTTTTCTCTTTCTGGCTTACTTCACTCTGAATGACAGACTCTAGGCCCATCCATGTCTCTACAAATGACCCAGTTTCATTCCTTTTTATGGCTGAGTAATATTCCATTATATATATGTACCACATCTTCTTTATACATTCATCTGTCAGTGGACATTTAGGTTGTTTCCATGTCCTGGCTATTGTAAATAGTGCTGCAATGAACATTGGGGTGCATGTGTCTTTTTGAATTATGGTTTTCTCAGGGCACATGCCCAGTAGTGGGATTGCTGGGTCATATGGTAATTCTATTTTTAGTTTTTTAAGGAATCTCCATACTGTTCTCCATAGTGGCTATATCAATTTATATTCCCACCAACAGCGTAAGAGGGTTCCCTTTTCTCCACATCCTCTTCAGCATTTATCATTTGTAGATATTTTGATGATGGCCATTCTGACCAGTGTGAGGTGATACCTCGTTGTAGTTTTGATCTGCATTTCTCTAATAATTAGTGATGTTGAGCATCTTTTCGTGTGCCTCTTGGCCATCTATATGACTTCTTTGGAGAGATGTCTATTTATGTCTCTGCCTATTTTTTTGACTGGGTTGTTTGTTTTTTTTGATATTGAGCTTCATGAGCTGTTCGTTTATTTTGGAGATTAATCCCTTGTCAGTTGCTTCATTCGAAAATATTTTCTCTCATCCTGAGGGTTGCCTTTTCATCTCGTTTATGGTTTCCTTTGCTGTGCAAAATCTTTTAAGTTTCATTAGGTCCCATTTGTTTATTTTTGTTTTTATTTCCATTTCCCTAGGAGGTGGGTCAAACAGGATCTTGCTGTGATTTATGTCATAGAGTGTTCTGCCTATGTTTTCCTCTAAGAGTTTTATAGTGTCTGGCCTTACATCTAGGTCTTTAATCCATTTTGAGTTTATTTTTGTGTATGGTGTTAGGGAGTGTTCTAATTTCATTCTTTTACATGTAGCTAGCTGTCCAGTTTTCCCAGCACCAATTATTGAAGAGACTGTCTTTTCTACATTTTATATTCTTGCCTCCTTTGTCATAGATTAGGCAGCCATAGGTGTGTGGGTTTATCCCTGGGCTTTCTATCCTGTACCACTGATCTATATTTCTTTTTTTGTGCCAGCACCGCACTGTCCTGATTACTATAGCTCTGTAGTATAGTCTGGAGTTGGGGAGCCTGATACCTCCAGCTCCGTTTTTCTTTCTCAAGATTGCTTTGGCTATTCTGGGTCTTTTGTGTTTCCATACAAATTGTAAAATTTTTTGTTCTAATTCTGTGAAAAATGCCATTGGTAATTTGTTAGGGATTGCATTAAATCTGTAGGTTGTTTTGGGGAGTATAGTCATTTTCATAATATTGATTCTTCCAATCCAAGAACATGGTATATCTCTCCATCTGTTTGTGTCATCTTTGATTTCTTTCATCAGTATTTTATAGTTTTCTGCAAACAGGTCTTTTGCCTCCTTAGGTTGGTTTACTCCTAGATATTTTAATCTTTTAGTTGAATGGTAAATGGGATTGTTTCCTTAATTTCTCTTTCTGATCTTTCATCATTAGTGTATAGGAATGCAAGAGATTTCTGTGCATTAATTTTGTATCCTGCAACTTTACCAAATTCATTGATTAGCTTTAGTAGTTTTCTGGTGTCATCCTTAGGATTGTCTATGCATAATATCATGTCATCTGCAAACAGTGACAGTTTTACTTCTTGTTTTCCAATTTGTATTCCTTTTATTTCTTTTTCTTCTCTGATTGCCGTGGCTAGGACTTCCAAAACTGTGTTGAATAAGAGTAGTGAGAGTGGGCATCTTTGTCTTGTTCCTAACCTTAGAGGAAATGCTTTTAGTTTTTCACCATTGAGGATGATGTTTGCTCTGGCTTGTTGTATACGACATTTATTATGCTGAGGTAGGTTCCCTCTATGCCCACTTTCTGGAGAGTTTTTATCATAAATGGGTGTTGAATTTTGTCAAAAGCTTTTCCTGAATGAGATGGTCATATGGTTTTTATTCTTTAATTTGCTAATATGATGTATCACATTGATTGATTTGCATATTTTGAAGAATTCTTGCATCCCTTGGATAAATCCCACTTGATCATGGTTGTATGATCCTTTTAATGTGTTGTTGGACTATGTTTGCTAGTATTTTGTTGAGGATTTTTATGTCTATGTTCATCAGTGATATTGGTCTATAATTTTCTTTTTTTGTGTGATATCTTTGTCTTGTTTTGGTATCAGGGTGATGGTGACCTCATAGAATGAGTTTGGGAGTGTTCCTTCCTCTGAAACTTTTTGGAAGAATTTGAGAAGGATGGGTCTCAGCTCTTCTCTAAATGTTTGATAGGATTCACCTGTGAATCCATCAGGTCCTGGACTTTCGTTTATTAGAAGATATTTAATTGCAGTTTCAATTTCATTAGTTGTGATTGGTTTATTTGTATTTTTTATTTCTTTCTGGTTCAGTCTTGGAAGGTTGTACCTTTCTAAATATTTGTCCATTTCTTCCAGGTTGTCCATTTTATTGGCTTATAGTTGTTTGTAGCAGTCTCTATGATCCTTTGTATTTCTGCAGTGTCAGTTGTAATTTCTCCTTTTTCATTTCTAATTTTGTTGATTTGAATCCTCTCCCTTTTTTTTCTTGATGAGTCTGGCTAAAGGCTTATCAATTTTGTTTCTCTTCTCAAAGAACCAGCTTTTAGTTTCATTGAATTTGGTATTGTTTTCTTCATTTCTATTTCATTTATTTCTGCCCTGATTTTTATGATTTCCTTCCTTCTACTAACTTTGGGTTTTGTTTGTTCTTCTTTCTCTAGTTGCTTTAGGTGTAAGGTTAGGTTGTTTATTTGAGATTTTTCTTTTTTCTTGAGGTAGGATTGAATTGCTATAAGCTTCCCTCTTAGAACTGCTTTTGCTGCATCCCATAGGTTTTGGGTCATCATGTTTTTGTTGTCTTTTTTTTCTATGCATTTTTTGATTTCCTCTTTGATTTCTTCAGTGACCTCCTGGTTATCTAGTAAAGTATTGTTTAGCCTCCATGTGTTTGTGTTTTTTACAAATTTTTTTCCCGTAACTGATTTCTAATCTCATAACATTGTGGTCAGAAAAGATCCTTGATATGATTTCAGTTTTCTTAACTTTACTGAGGCTTGATTTGTGACCCAAAATGTGATCTTTCCTGGAGAATGTTCCATGTGCACTTGAGAAGAAAGTGTAATCTGCTGGTTTTGGATGGAATGTCCCACAAACATCTATTAAGTCTATTTGGTCTATTGTGTCATTTAAAGCTTGAGTTTCCTTATTTATTTTCTGTCTGGGTGATCTGTCCATTGGTGAAAGTGGGGTGTTAAAGCCCTCCACTTTTATTGTGTCACTGTGAATTCTCCTTTTATTGCTGTTAGCATTTGCCGTATGTATTGAGGTGCTCCTATGTTGGGTGCAGAAATATTTATAATTGTTATGTCTTCTTGGATTGATACCTTGATCATTATATAGTATCCTTCCTTGTCTCATGTAACAGTCTTTATTTTAAAGTCTATCTTGTCTGATATGAGTGTTGCTACTTCAGATATCTTTTGATTTCCATTTGCATGGAATATGTTTTTCCATCCCCTTACTTTCAGTCTGTGTATTTCTCTGGGTCTGAAGTGGGTCTCTTATAAACAGCATATATATGGGTCTTGTTTTTGTATCCATTCAGCCAGTCTGTGTCTTTTGGTTACAGCATTTAATCTATTTATATTTAAGGTAATTATCGATATGTATGTTCCTACTACCATTCTGCATAAGATGAGAGAAGTATAGAAATTGGACTAATGAATATGAGGATTCTATTTTTAGGCAACATATCACAAAATCACTGTTAGAGCTGTGCATGTTTTCCACTGCACAACTCATCTGTGAGCTTTGTTTACAGGCTACAGTCTGAACTTAACAAAGTTTATTCTTAATCAAAAAAAAAAAAAGCTTTTTTTTATGATGTTAGAAATGTGTCATTTATTGAGTTCTACTCTGACTATGAAATATATGCTTTTTATATCATGCTATGGTACCTAGATCTTAATTTCCTCCTTTGGGTATAAGTACGCAGTATCTAGTACTTAGTAGGTGTTCAAAAAAAAGAGTTTTTTGTTATATGGCTAGATTAAATACTAGGTGCATTCTATAGTAAGACATTAAAATTCAGGAGAAAAAGAATTGATATTTGTCTAATAATAATATTTTCCAAGAACTATACTGGATACATTAAATAGTGTTTTATTTAATTCTTACAACTAGCCTAAAGAGAAAAGCCGTTTTGCAAATTTAACAGATCAGATGAAGAATCAGGGACTTCCCTGGTGGTCCAGTAGGTAAGACTCCATGCTCCCAACACAGGGGGCCCGGGTTCAATCCATGGTTGTGGGACTAGATCCTGCACGCATGCCACCACTAAGAATCCGCATGTCACAACTAAGAAGCCTGCATGCTGCAGTTGAAGATCCCTCATGCCACAGCTAAGACTTGGTGCAGCCAAAATAAATAAATAAATATTAAAAAAAAAAAAAAAGCAACAAAGAGGTGGTCAGCAAGTAAATGGTTGTGTCAGGATTGAACTCTAGGCCAGAAACCAAAGTTTGGGTAATTTTCCAATGAATTGAAAGGAAATATAACCAAGCTTACCAGTTGTGATGGTTGATTTTATATGCCACCTTGACTGGCCATAGAGTGTCCAGATTAAAAATTATTTCTAGGTGTGTCTGTGAGCGTGTCTCTGGATTAAATTAGTATCTTAATCAGTGAACCCAGTAAAGCAGTCTGTTCCGTATGGGAGAGTATCATGCAATCCGTTGAGGTCCTAAAAAGAAATTGAAAGATGGAAGAAGAAAAAATTCACCCCTTCCTGCATGATTGCTTGATTTGGAACATTGATCTTCTCCTCTCCTTTACGCTCCTGGTTCTCAGGCCTTTGCACTTGGACTGATTTATGCCACTAGCCTTCTTTGGTCTTCAGCTTGTGGATGGCAGATCATGGGATTTCTCAGCCTCCATAATTGCATAAGCCAATTCCTGATAATAAATCTGTCTATCTATCTATATCTATCTATCTATCTATCTATCTATCTATCTATCTATCCTATTGATTTTGTTTCTGCAGAGAACCTTAACTAATAACCACCCTTAAAATTTTTACTAACAAAGAAATAATTTTTTTTAATAGTGAAAGTGATTTCTGCACATGTACATGTGTTGGTTTCCAAAATATCCTAGCTGCAGTTGCTGGTTTTATGCTTTGGCATATAAGGCAGTAGCTATGAAATTCCTGGGCTCTAAGTGCCACCTCAAAATTTTCCATCCACAACATCATTAGCCCTCATTAAGAACAACATATAGATCATAGCTGGAAACCATACAGGGATACTAGGGATCTTGAAGTTTAGAAATTCTAAAGAAGAATTTTAAAACTTGACCTGAGCTAATAACCATTATCTACTGATTAATAGATAATTAAGTTAATAATTTAGTAATAATGTTTTTAGTTTCTCTTGACTGTGGAAGGCAATGTGATGTTCCTAAATGAGCCCTACAAAGTTCTGATTTTCTGGATTCAAGTCTCAGTTCTACCTAATTTAATTGCCAACTAATCTCAAGTAAGTTGTTTAATCTCTCAGAGTCTCAACTTCCTCATTGGTAAAATGAAGAAAACATTTGCCTGAATGAGTTATACTTATATACAGCATTACTGTGGATGGAATCTTAATTTCTTTACTCCTTGTTACATTTGAATCTATTCCTGTGTTGTTTCTATGTCTTGTCCTCCCTTCTACAAAGAGTAATTTGTTTACTTCTAGAAGATAGCACCTGGGACTTCCCTGGTGGTGCAGTGGTTAAGAATCCACCTGCCAATGCAGGGGAAATAGGTTTGAGCCCTCGTCCAGGAAGATCCCACATGCCGCGGAGCAATTAAGCCCATGTGCCACAACTACTGAGCCTGTGCACCACAACTACTGAGCCCACGTGCTGCAACTACTGAAGCCCATGCGCCTAGAGCCCCTGCTCTGCAACAAGAGAAGCCACCACAGTGAGAAGTCCGTTCACTACAACAAAGAGTAGCCCCTGCTCGCTGCAACTAGAGAAAACCTGCACACAGCAAAGAAGACCCAACACATCCAAAAATAAATAAATAAACAAACAAATAAATAAATAAATTTATTAAAAAAATAAAAAAAAAAAAGATAGCAGCTTCCACCCTGGAAGTTGTAGAATCAACACACTTAAGGTTTTCTTATTCAGCAGTAGAAAATGGGGAAGAGATTTTAAAAAATGGTATAGCTTATGTTTTTCCTCATTTTTAAACTACTAAATATGAAAATAATCCTTTAATTTGCTTTATTACTTAGTGATTTATTTTAAATATCATTATGTTGTGAACTCGCTGTCTCTATATTCAGCCCCACGGCAAGAATGTATTATTCGAACTATGAGAAAGAACTCATTGTGATTGTGTCCCTTGTATAACCCAAACAACTGATATATACTTGCAGTATTGTTTCAGAATATTTTAATATTTTCCAGGTACTCTTTTTCCCATCTAAATTATTTTAAATATTTTTTATAAAATTCCAAGACTGATTTTTTACTATACTTTCAAATCAGTTCTTCCTACCACCCACCTCAAACTGCATCCCCAAATTTCTCATGAAAGGTAAATTGGAAAAAGGATTCCATATGTAGAAACCTTAAGTAATTAACTTTCTTTAAGGAGTATTTTTTAATCTGTCCCAAACGTATGTAAGCCTAATTGATTTGGTAAGGTTTGGGCTAACAAGAATGAGGAGTCCTTCTTGCTTTCTTTCTCCACAAATCATCTAAACCTATTGATAGTGCTTCTTAAATATGAATGTAAACTCACCCCACTGGAACAATTTAAATTCTGCACACTATTGCCACTTATTTTATTAAAACAGTAGACTCTTAATTGGTCTTGACTTCAGTCATGTCTCTCTTCAATCAGTGTAATCTTTTTAAAACACAAATACGATGATTTTACTACCCTGTTTCAGTGACTCCCCTTTAAACTCAGGATTAAATATACCTTAGCATGAGGTCTAAACCTCTCTGTAGACCTTGAATTTCTTTCCATTTCCTTTATAACCTCTTCCTCTTTTCTTCCTTTAAAAACTTATGCCCTGACCAGAAATACTAAATACTGTCAGTTCTTACACCATAATGTGATCTTCACTCCTCTGGAAAATATCTCATGTCTATCTCTCCCCTTGCGCTGTGTGATGCCTACTTCTTTTTTTTTTTTTTTTTTTTTTTTTTAATATTACCTCTTCCTCACAGCTGCAGCAAAGCAGACGTTCTTCTTCTTCTTCTTTTTTTTTTTTTAATTAATTAATTTATTTATTTATTTTTGGCTGTGTTGGATCTTCGTTTCTGTGCGAGGGCTTTCTCCAGTTGCGGCAAGCGGGGGCCACTCTTCATTGCGGTGCGCGGGCCTCTCACTATCGCGGCCTCTCTTGTTGCGGAGCACAGGCTCCAGACGCGCAGGCTTAGTAGTTGTGGCTCACAGGCCCAGTCGCTCCGCGGCATGTGGGATCTTCCCAGACCAGGGCTCAAACCCACGACCCCTGCATTGGCAGGCAGACTCTCAACCACTGCGCCACCAGGGAAGCCCGCCTACTTCTTGAGGATGATTTCATTTAGATTTTACCTCCTTTGGGTAAATTTCTTGAGTGGCCTAGGCTGATTGGTTTCCCATTCTTGTGCACCACATGCATACCCACTCCGTAGTGCTTGTTTATCCTTCCGTCTACTCACAGCACTGTAAGCTCCTTGTATCTCCAGTCCTGAGAATGACGCTCAGTAGATATCCACCATTTGCCCTCTCAATCCTCTCAAAGCTCTTAAAACCTTGCCATATGTTCTGGAGACTGATCCATATGGACTGTATCGATGGGCTTTCTTAACATGGGTTTCAGTTGGCTTCTGCTAGAGATACTGTGGCATGAGATCAGAAAAGAGTGAAGATGAGGTTTGGAGGTTCTTCCTACCTAGTCAGCTTGGCTCCATTGCTTCCCTCCACTAAAGGCCATAGCTCATCTCAGCTCTCTTTCCATGATCTGGCAACCATTCCTTCCCATTTCTCCTTCAGATCTAGAGATGGTAAAGAATAAGTATTTATTTAATGAATTGAAATAAAATCACTTCATTTAAAATTTTTCCCCCTCTGGTGGATATGTTTCCTAGAGTAAAGAAAGAAAATGAGTTTTCTCAGGTCTGACTGCCCATTAATTGGCCACTATATAGAGCAATATTGTATACTTAGATGGTATACAAATGAACATTTCATATTTTAATAATCACTTATTTCAATATATAGTAGAAAAACTTAACTAGCATATCAAACCCATGGTTTGTAGATATTATAGAATGATATACATTTTCCTTATAGAATACAATTGAGTGAAAACTTTATAAATTAAAAAAAAAAAAATCCTAATTAAATAACATTTACCTTGCTCCCAAAACTAATTCTGGGAACAATGATAGCAACAACAAAGTTTTGTTACTCTCTGGAATTTGGAAAATACTGGCATAAAGAATTTTGAGGCTGCTTCTTACTCATGCAGAAAAGGGTGTGATTGACAATGTCTGCCACAAACACTGGAAGGAGAAAACATTCACGCTCCAGGTGAATGTCATGTCTAGAGTCTCACCCTTCTTTTACCTTGGTCATCTGGGAAGAGAATTTCTAGTTTTAATAACTTGCTTCAGCTGTTCTAATGGCTCTGGATATCCTAAAATAACATTGCCAGGTACAAGGGTGGAAGAAGGTACATTTCTACTTATGACAGAAATCCATCTGTTCCTATTCCTCCAGAAGTTGAGCTGAAACTCATTCAACTGCCCCAAAAGGAACAAGTACTCTCCTGAATTATTAGACCCTAGCAGAATAACAAAGATCTTGAAAGAATCATCAATGTTATTATTGTAATTGTGTGAGCAGAAAAAGTGATGCTTCCATCTTTGGAGTCAATGACAATTGAAGATATTGTATGTTCATAATTTTGACTCTGGTTAAAAATCTATAGATTGTTAGAATAAATATTACAGGATTATGGAATGGGAGAAACTCTATGGCTATTCTCCTGAATGGTGACTAGGTTTATAACTACAGGCACACCATACTAGGAGTGAAACATTCAGTAGGTCCAATTCCACAGAGACAAGTATTTTATTTACTTGTTTATGTATAATTTATACACCACCTGCCTCCAAAACATATGTTACACCAAAAAAAAAAAGTAACAATAATGCACTCTTGATTGTTTTTGGAAGCACAGTTAAAAGCTCTATTAATTAATTATACTTAGTATTTCCATCCCATTTAGTTTGGCTATGATCACCCAAAGACTACCACAGCATAATGGATCCTAGAATACTTCCAGACACATAAAATGATAGGATAAAATGCTTAAAGTTAAAAAGTAACAACAATAACAAAACAACTTTAGGAACTGATTGGTCCAATTAGCATAGCTACATTGATTCAATTCACTCAGTAATTCCAAACAACCTGTTTGTACATAGTAACAAGCACTCGCAGACAAATACCTTAAGAACTCAGAGGGTTAAAATAGAGTTGTAGGTGGGAGAGGAAGAATGAATATGGATCCAAACTATCAAGTGATTGTCTGGTTTCTTACAGTGGTCTAACCTGTTTAAGAGAATAGAATCAGCCACAGCTATTCCCATTTTAAAAGACAGGAGCTTAGTTGCTTAATGCTCATTACTCTATATAGAAATCCATTTCTCTCTTTGCTGTCTCTTTAGGAAATCTTTGTTTAATAATGCTCAGTAAATTAGGCCTCCATAGGCTTGGCTTTATCCCACCCTGCCAGTTTCTTTTCCTTTTTGTACCTCTGTAAAATATCTGCTTAGAGTCTCTGATTTGAAATGTTAATTAAGGTGGGCCTGGCCTCAGGTTACAGTGTATATCCCCTTTTACATGCAAAGGAGATATGCTAACTAGGTTACTAAGAATCTGGGGGCCAAGAGGGAGGCTTCCAGAAGACAACAAAAGTCTATGAAGAATGGGGCACTTCCCAGCAACTCTCAGGAGGCAATCGGTAAGAAAGTGTTGGCTGAAATGAGTTATCTAGCACACAGAAGGGTCTGGTGTTGATTTGGCCTTTTTTTTTTTTTTCCTTTCGTAATCTCTTAATGTTGAGTTTATATCCAGTTATTATAGATATAATATGATTTAATTCATGTTCAAAAAAGCCAGATATGTGAATAATCCTATCTACTGATTTTAAAACAGATAAATAACATTGAATCTACTTGAATTCAAGACAATGATCTCAATATTTTAAGGTTTCTGAGTGGGATATTCGTTTCAAATCTTCTGGGCCACCCTGAAAACCTAAACATGATGCCTATGTTGATCTGAAAAGAGAACATCTGTATGTCTGTGTGTGATGTGAGAGTGAGTGTGTGGGCATGAATGAGTATGTGAGAAAATAGTGTGTATGGGAGTGTGAATGCATTTCGTATACAGTTCTTCTAGCAAGCAAGAGTTAGAAAGGCAGAATCTACATTTAAAAGCAAGGACACCGTAGATGTTAACTTTAAATCATCTAAGATGTAGCACAAAGAAATAAATTAATATTGTTGTGTAAAAAGTACCCTAAATTAGTCTCCAGAGACATGAATTACAAAACACATGCAAAAGTTGCACCTTTAATTACTGTGGTGGAACCTTTGAGATTTTGAAACATTTATTTGTATAAATCACTTTCATAGTTATTATGTAAAGTTGTATCAAACTCTTTTGATTATAATGTTGCAGATGAGAAATGTTAGTTTCATTATTCTCATACTTGAGATATTTAAAGTTCAACTGTCTGTGAGCATGGGCACATGTCATCTGCTGAGCTGTAGCGGGCAGTCATTCCAGCACGTACAAAAAAAGGGAGTATTTAGCAAGAAACATTTTCTTGTGGAGGTCAGTCTTAACTCTCTTTTTCTTTTCTTCCCAAAACAACAGTCTCTCTTCCTTGCTTTATAGCAGGAGTTCACTGTGTGTGAACTATACACCCTTCAATAGCCACAGATGCAAAGACAATGTAAAACACCCAGTGACAGAGGAGAGCTTGTGTTTTTCACTCCTCTTCCCACCCCTTATTAAGAATAAACTGGTCTAGATAAATAAATAAATAAGGTATGTGGTGGGAGCGGGGGGAGGGTTTTTCTAAAAGAAGGTGAAGGAGAGCTAGGATGCTTATGACATTGGCAGCTGACACATTATACTGATCCCCTCAAAATGCTGTTTTAAAAAATCCATTTAGTTTAAATATGAAATTTCAGCCCACAAGCAAGAAAAATAGCCCCTTTTTGGAATTTATTAAATGTGTCTTTTTAAAGAAAGACAAATTAGTGCAATTTGGAGAAGGGTAAGTGATATTTTTTGACACCCAAAGAAATGAAAACTAGTTTCTGATTGAGATTTAGAATTATTTTCTTTGAAAGTCTATTAAAAAAAATTCCTTTCTTACTGCATTATTTAATTAATATCATGTTTTATGCAGCTAGCACGATTCTTTGCTTTATTTCCTGGCTACTGCTGATGATGCCATGTAATACTTTCAGCCAAGTTAGGGGAAATGAAATTCAGCCCAGCCTAATTAGCTTGTGACTGTTGGAGCTTTCTTTTACTATTCTCCAAAACCAAAGTATAGTAAATTTAAACAAATAGGTAAAAAATTCAGAAATTATCCTCCATTTCTTTCACTTAAAAATATTATATCAACGCTACTGTGTAAAATACCTTTAGCCAAATTCAATAATTCTTTATTATTTATTTATTGAAGTATAGATGATTTACAATGTTGTTTTAGTTTCTGGTGTATAGCAAAGTGATTCAGTTATGCATATATATATATATAGTCTTTTTCATATCCTTTTTCATTAGAGGTTATTACAAAATATTAAATATAGTTCCCTGTGCTATACAAGTAGGACCTTATTGTTTATCTATTTTATATATAGTAGTTTGTACCTGCTAATTTCAAACTCCTAATTTATTTCTCCCCCTCGCTTCCCCTTTGGTGACCATAAGTCTGATTTCTGTTTGTGAGTCTGTTTCTGCTTTGTAAATAAGTCCACGTGAATCATATTTTAGATTCCACTTATAAGTGACACAATAATTCTTTATTTGATACATCATAAAATAAAGTCAGTCATGACAATTGTCACTTTCTTTTTGGAAGTTATAGAAAAATCTCATTCCAAAGTAGGCCACACTTCCAGAATGTATAAGCTTACTTTCCCGTCCATGGCTGACTCATTAGGCTATTACTTTCCCAGTCGCTAATAATAATGATCCTGCCAGACTATTCTACTTCACAAAAAATATTTAAATAAAGTTCCTTCAAGCACAAAAGAGATGCAGCATATTTACATTTTTATTTGATGAAGCCTACTCCTGTTATCTTTGTTCTTAATTTGGTCTCAAAAGAATTAGCAGTAAGAGGAAAAATAGTCTGTAAATATGTATGAAATCAAATACAGAGGGTAAGCTAAAAGGTATTGACTGCCAACAGAGCTTAGCTGCAGGAGGCAAAATTTTCTCCATAGTTTTCTTCTTGGCTGGAAACACATTGCCTTCTATCTAGATTATTTAATCCTCAAAATGCACATCAAAGCTTCTCATCAGGTGGTGCATGTCTTTATAGGCAGTTGAATGTCAAAGACCTAGCTTAAAGATTTTTGAAAAATGTAAAAACATAATGGATCCCAGATAATAACACAGCAGTGGAGCTTCTGTCCTATTCCTTCCAGCAAAGTACCAGCATCACAGGCTGTGGCTAATCTCTGTGGCAAGGGGAAGAGCACATTCTGCTACCCGAGAATGTGTGTCATTTCTCCAACCGCTAGAAACGAAACGCTTAAACTGGGTTCCAGACCAAAATTAGCTTGTTAACAATCCCAATCTCACTCTACACCTGTGGCTGAGGTGAACTCTGAGCCATAAATTCTGTCCTGCTTTCAGGCCCAATGAGGCAATGGAAAAACTTATGCAAAAATATGTAAGAGGCATTTTCTGTCCTTCTATGCGAAGCTAGATGCAGGCTTCAGCACTAGCTCTCCCCTTATAGGTCTCATTTTTCAATCTTTGGCAAGGACAAATTGCTTGTAATGATTACATCAACTTCTTTAAATGATTATATCATTGTGAGTTTAGTTTAAAAGCCCTTTAACACATTTATTTTGCACTTCAAAAGTTAGCTTTTGTCTTAGAGAGACAGTGAAGCATATGGAAAGAGACAAAAGCCCCTGTATTAGTTGGAATATGCCATACACAAGGGACTGGGGGAGGGGGGTTTAGAAGGTCACATGCTAGGTGTAATAGAAACTGCCTGAAATAGTTCCATATTGGTCTCAGAGTTGTATTCTTTTATACTTAAGATGTTTAGGTGAATAAGAGGTAAGCCCTTGTCTTTTTATTGAACGATATTACAAGAGGCTAGCTCACAGTCAACATTTTCACCCATATTATCATCATCATCCAATATCTCTCCATCTCTTAAAGGAAAATGCCTGGATGTTTGCTCACATTTCAGGATTTTCTCCGGTTTGTAGTTTGCCCACAGAACAATTTCTTACAGATTTTTAAAATAGAGAAAAGAAAATTAGAATCTCTGAGGAACACCAGCTATCAAGCACCTCTCTTTAATTATGCTACCCCAAACCCCTTATCATAATCTGTCCGGCAACTAGACATTTCCACCTACCTCTGGGGAGAGATCATGATAGAGCATTAATTCAAGACTCCTAGTGATCTGGGACACCATAACACCACACGGCAGTTGTATTAAGTGTATTATTTAAGTCTGTAAAGTATTTGGGGATGCATTTTGGCATAAAGACACTACATAAACAGAATCATGTGACAGAAATGGGCCATGAGGTTTCAGGTGCAATTTTAAGCAATGGCTCTGCATTTTGTTCAACCACCACCTTTTTTCTCCCCCATTTTCCTCACTTGGCTGCCTAATTTCATTCTAACCCTTACCAGGAAAGGGAAACAGGCCCATTTTGAGGGCCCTTGATGTTTTGGATGCTGTGATGATTTACAGCAAAAAAGTGTTTCCACAATGCTATGGTCTTTCCCCCTCCAGACATTATTATACAAAAGACAGAAAGAAGAATGCTTAGGAAGTCCTGTGTATGACAGACAGGAACATTCTCACACTGGTGGCTATTTGCATCTCCGCCCAGCTTGAGAATGTTGTCCGTTGTGTCAACACAGCTTCCTTACTTGTAAAAAATGCTTCTCTCTGTTGGAGGGCTCAGAAAGATATTCTTCGCACAAAATCCCCTTACAGAACCTCCACTCCCTTTGGGGCATATTCTGCTGGTTTATGGTAGTGATGAACTGTCATCGGTTCCTCCTTGGTCTGTGAGATTGGGACCCGTAGAAATGGTTGTGACCGCTACTTTTCTCTTTAGGGATTTGCCCTTTTATCATTTGGTTGGAGATTGAGACTGAGCTTTGTTACAGAGAATTATCCTGTGGCAGTGGGTTGGGGAGATAAGTCTTTGTTGAGACATAAAACACATACAGACAAAAGTGTGAAAAATTGAAATGACAAGGTTGCAGGGGTGTAGTTTCTGAAGTTCGGTCAAATATTCAGACACAGGAAGTAAGGTTCTCTGGCTTGTTGCTGTATACTCGAGTGAATCTCTATTCCCTGTTCCCAGAATGGAGGTACTATGACTGTATCATCGGTCCATATCCACACATTCACACCGTGTCCAGTCTTTACGTTATCTTAATGTCTACAAATAACCAGTCTGCTTTGATTTTGGTTTGATAGAGAAATAAGATGTATGCCATCTTATAAGAAGCTGGGAAGAGGAATCAAGTGAAAGCCAAGCTTCTTGTTATCTATTGTTGTAATAGTTGCATGATTGTATTTTATATGGTTAACATACATCAGTTCTCTATAGAAGAACAGAGATAATATTTGTATCTGACTTTTTGTTTAGTTTCATTTAATTCAAATAATGCATCTATATTTTTAGGTCTCAGGTTTAAGATTTCTGAAGTCCACACGAAATGAATTTATTTTCTGTGCAGAATGTGTTAAATACTAAAATACAACAACAACAACAAAAACAACCTATGGAAAAGGCACTCAACATCACCATCTTCGAGAGCAGTATTTAGTATCTGCTTTACCTACTGATGTATCTTAGAGGTTTTTAGAAAAGAACCTGTTAAGTAATATAATTGACCTATTAGAAATCTTTTAGAAAGTTGTGGTTTTATTATTCCTTCCCTACCTGTGAATAACTTTGTTTTTCTTTGTAAACATCCTTTGAATCCTGTTTATTGTGATTTCAAGATTCTGGTAATTCTAAGAGCCAACAATAGTAAGTGCTATGGATGTAACATTTTTTATTTGTTATATTTTATGAAAGCAGGATTTTTAAAAAACAAGGCTAACATATAGCAGCTCTTCTCCTGGAAATTTGGAATTTTATTTTAACACAAAAATTCAAATGAAAAACTGATGAGTGTTAAATGAAAAATTAAGTAGGAAACCATAAACTGACACAGCACACTGGAACTGTTTTGTTTTGTTTTGTTTTTTTGCAACAAGGCAAATAATCAAATTACATCAAAATAGTAATAAACACATGAAATTTCTAGTAGAAATGTAAAACTAGCAAATAAAAATGACTATTAGGATAAAGGCCATTGTAAGGCATTTTGTTACACTAACATTTTCCAATAAATTTTAGTATTTTCTATAACCTTTCTATTCTTATATTTGTTCAAATGTCAATATTTTTTAGTTGATAGAAATTATATTTAAAACAATTTTTCCCCCTGAAACTGATGGTCTGAAATCTGAGATCTAGCTTCTTATCCTGGCTTTGTTTTTAAGGTTATTAACCTCTCCAGACTTAGTTTTTCTCTTCTTCAACCTTAGAAGTTTAAAATTAGATTTTCTAAGCTCTTTTTCATTCCCGTAGTCTATGATTATTCTCTAACTTTTTTTGTTAGCTTCAATCTTTTTTTGTAAAGGTGTTGTTACCTTAAATCCTAGTGTAAGAGATTCTGCAATCTATTAGCAGCACTTTGTCTCTTATTTACTCTCATAATAAAATGACATTACAGTGTTACCAAATCATCTCAAATTGGTATAAAGAGGAAAAGCTCTATACTGATTACAATCAGAGTCTGAAAAAGATGAGACGTTTATTTCTTGTGTGTGTGTTCTAAGGATTGCCATTAATGTTATATCGTGATATCTACTTCAAAATATGCTAAATAATTGACAAAGTAACTTTTTGTGACATTTAAGTCCAATATTTTAATTAAAAGTTATGGTAAATCCTCATTCACGACTCACATTTTTCTAGTAAGACTTTTTTGTTAAAATCATTTTTTATTATCTAGTTATATATTACATATTTTACTTTGTACTTATATATGGCTGGTTGAACATGAAAATAAGTGAAATAACTAAGTCAATACAAACTGGAGAAATGAAAACTATTCACTCTTGATTGAACAATATTTATTATTGAAGAACTACTATTAGGGTTCCTGCTAGAAACTAGTAATAAAATCAGTTCACAATAAATCAAACGTTTTACGGGCACTATTTTATTTAATTCACAAAGCTACCTCATGAGGTATTACTAAATTTCCATTATGCAGATAAGTTAGCTAAAACACCAAGAGGTTAAATTACCTATCCAGGGTCACGCAGCTGAGGCCAGCGCCCAGAATACATTTGTGGCCAGTGCTCTGAATCACATTCCTCTGTTACAACCTCATATAGTTTTAAAGGGTCTGCATTTACTAAAGTAGATAGGACATTCCCAACTATCTAAAGAAAAAAATGTTTCAAGTTCTCTAATAGAGGCCTGGATACATTTGGGGAAGTTAAAGGAAGGAGACATCTTTGTGGATATGAGTTTGGTTTTTATTTTGTTTGTTTGTTTGTTTGTTTTTAGCATAGGAGTCGGAGGCATTTTTAAGACAAAATAAATACTTACTTCCTTGAGAAAATCCCACTGTGGGTTGACAGATATCTCCACAACATGACTTGCTCTATTTCCAAGTGTGCTGACAGGACCAGGCAATGTGGATAATTGCAGACCAGAGTAGACTCCAGTGAACTTGCCTGCCGCCTGATTATGCCAACAACAGGAATTCTAGCTGCTTCTGTCTTACTACCTGGCAGCATTTACTAGTTCCTGGCTAAGATGGTAAACTTAAGTTTTGCCCAGAATTTGTGTCATGAGGGATAATCCGGGGATGTCCCAGAGCGGGGTTAGCTGACAAGATTAAAATGTTCCTCCTTTCTCCATTTCCCTCAGTTGCTTTTTCATGAATCTGTTGAAAGACCACACAGTTTTGTTTCATAAGCCAAAATGTCTCTTAAACTGTGTTTTTCCTTTATGTTTCTGGTTGGCACAATTCCTGTGGAACTTCCTTGCTCTTTTTGGACAATTACCCAAAATTAAATTTGAAACCATAATTGCTTATGGGAACCTTCTTTTCTGTTATTTTGAGGTATCACATGATTCTTCTATTTTGTTGCTTTATGATATTCAAATTGAGTAAAGAAAATAAACCTCAAATTGGACATATTTTCATTTGGTTATATTCTACTTTTAGTACTATATATAAATGGATTTTTAGAATATTAATGTTTCCTTTTCTTAGCCATGGAAAGTAAATTTTCTATTTTTCTTTCATTCAGTTATTTTGTAAAGTCATATAGAAGCTTAGCTCCTGGTCATAATTTCTGCAGAGGGCAAGTTCTAGTCTTGTGTTGTGTCAGAATAAAGTTGGTGGGATTGTGAGAACAGACAGACTGTACAGAGAGACAATACCCTAACTCCAGGCTTTTCACTGGAGACTTACATTAAGCTGTAGCCAAGAAACCTAATTTGCCCTGAACACGGGGCAGTGGAGTACAATCCTACAGTGTTCAGATTTAATTACTAGGAGGACAATATCACTTCCTTTTTTCTCACACTTCAAGCATGATGAAACAAAACATGTTCAAATAAAAATGTGTGATATAAATATTAGGTCTCATGCAAAATAGTCACATTTGAAATATGGTCAAATCTCTTTTATAGTAGTATATGTTTCTTGCTTCAAATAATATCTCGCTTCAAACACAATTAAATGGATATAACCCCTTTACATTTAAAAATGAAAATGCCTTGTCTCCTCTCTGACACATTTATTTTAAATTAGAATAAATTGACCTACCTATGCAAATTCATTCTGACTCTCTACCACTACATTCGAGTTTTCCAAAATATACAAATAAACCAATATTGAGGATAGCATAGGTGAATTTGTAGGAAAGATGATCTTATTATTGTGAAGAGAAAATCTGGTAAGAAACAATATAGCTTAAGTCTCTTGGACCAGATGAAATAGTTTAAAAAAAAAAAAAAAGAAAAGAAGAAGAAGAAGTTGCTAACTAATCAGCTTGGATTCTTAAAAACAAAACAAAACAAAAACAACAACAAAAGAAATTGTAACTAGAAAGCATATAGAACCTCTGTGAAACTTCAAAAGGTACAGCTGGCTGGAGAATGTGCAGTCCCCTGAGACTGAGGATAAAACCCTATAAATGCACCCTCTCAAGTCTTTTCTCCTGACCTCATGCCATGGTTAAGATAGAAGATTTTTTTATGACTTTGAAACAAAGTTAAGGTGAAAGAATCTGATGAAAACAGATGAGAAGTGGAGAATCTTTCCAGTACTCAAGGGAAGAATCCAAGAGGCCAACTGCTGCCACCCCAGTGTTCTCCCTTCTGCATCTCGAGTTTGTTTCGTGATTATTGTACTTGCACCTTTAATTCCTACAATTATGCATGCAAATCGGCGAATTCTCACCGCGGAGGTAAAGGGTAAAATGCTAGAGCAGGCACTCCGTGGAGCTTCTCATGTTTAGTTTACAGAGGTTTCTCCTTCAAAGAGACCCTCTCCTCTGCCCTTGTCCAAAATAAGTGCCAAAATAAGTCCAAAAAAAGTAGTGGAGATTCGTGGGGGGAAAAAAAAAAAATTACTGCTGATTTGCAATAGAGGTTACAGACTATTTGGTAGCGTTTGCTGCGAGGCTGTCTGTGTGCTCTGTGTCACACGCA
Organism: Balaenoptera ricei; assembly: GCF_028023285.1. Classification (NCBI taxonomy): domain Eukaryota; kingdom Metazoa; phylum Chordata; class Mammalia; order Artiodactyla; family Balaenopteridae; genus Balaenoptera; species Balaenoptera ricei. Next base: position 72,404,024 of record NC_082639.1, on the reverse strand, counting down.
CGGACACCCTTCACTTCATTCAGAATGCTGGGTTCAATAGTGAAGTGCTAGCGAAAGAAAACACTGTTTTTAATCGCCTTCTGAACTGTATCTGTTGCCTTTATTTTTCCTTCTTAGCTGTTTTCATTCCGTTCTTCTGAAATAGTGCAAACATAACAGTAATCATTTTTTTTTAGGTTCACTAAAAGGACACTTTGCTGATCTAAATGATTGAGAGAATGAATAAATTCTTTCAGATCCTAAACGTCTCCCTTAAAAAAAGCAAACCAATTGTCCCAAACTTCAGCTTCTAAAAATTTGCCTCTATTAATTACGTGATGTTCTTAAGCCCGTCTTCTGACTTGCCAGGTCACTGATGTGTGTTCCTACAGGAATTCTGCCTGCCTGCATTCACTTGTTTTCCTCCCACATCTCTTGACTAAATCAATTTTTATGTTAGCAACATGTTATTAGCCCCAAAACAAATGTTATGCTTTTTAAAATCTAATTTTGAAACTATACACTGAACTATCATGACATGGGTTAGTCATAGAAAGCAAGCAAATGTCTAACGTGGAGATGAAGAAATAGGCAATCCTTATCGGAAGCGAGAAAGGAAGGCTGTGTTTAACAAGGAGGATGCCTCTTCCACGTGCAGACAAGCCAGTGAGAAAATGCAGGGAAGAGTCCAGGGCGTTTGCGCATAGGTACGTGTCGTTACTCATTCTGGCTGGAACTCAGCTGAACTGATACCTTACTACTCCTACTACTGCAGCAGATCTTTATACCTGCCAATGATACATTTTGTTTTCAAGATTTTGAAGCTTAATCAGTAAATAACCCACATGTTGTCTGAGGATTTGATTTTTATTATGTGACTCATGCCAAGGAAACTTCTCTAAAATTTCCATTTAGACCAAGTGTAACAAGAAGAAAAAGGGGCACAAGGAAAGCAAGATGACTAAACAGGTGAAGCAAAGAAAGACTGACCTTAAAATAACACAAAAGAGAAAAGAAAGGAAAAGAATGAAAAGAAAAGAAAAGAAAAATCTGGATTTAAACCAGTCTTCTTTCAAATGAGATTGGTGATCGTAGCACTTGAGTGAGCAGCAAGCCCCATGAGAGAAACAGACTGCCTGCCTTTAATTGTTAACCCTACATTACAGGAGTCTTTGTCATAAAACTAAAAGCTGTTTGACTCAAAGCACAATCTTTGCACTTGAGATTGCACAGGTTGTGATGAGCCTGGAGACTTAATTACTTTCTTGCATCAATTGAAGGAGATCCTCCAGGTCAGGCTTATGGCATATTGATAGGAAGTAAAAGAAACCTTACACAAAATTAGCCTCCAGTGTGCTGGTTTCCCAGACACCCAGGAAAGCTTGATCTCTGTTCCTGCCTTTCATAATTTCTCACTGTTCAGGAGCAATATCTTTACCATGCATGCCAATGCTGAGTTAAGTGGGAGGGAAGGAAAAAAATCAGTAATGCCAAAGACAGTCTTACAATTACTGTGTTAGGATAAATTTCTGCCATCTCCGCAAAACATCAATAACAGCAACAACAACAAAAACCTTGATCTAAATCAGTGGCCATACTTTCTGAAGTTAAAATGTTGCTTAATTTAATTTGTTTTACATTGTGAAGGGCTGGATTTGCAACTGGTGGTCTGCAGTTTCGAATAGAAATCTTGCCTCTTCTATTTAGTTTTTGTGTTCCTTGGGGTGGGTGTGAGCTATGGCTTAGTTATAAGAGTGATTTGTTTAGCTAAGGCTCATTTTATACTGTTTGTGGGGTTTTATCTCACTACATATAGAATAAATTTGCAGCCGAAGAAATGCTTTTTATATAAGAATAATTACAAAGTACTAAGTGCAAAATCTTAAGACAAAGGATACTGCTGGAAAAGAATTCTGGAGAGACAACGAATGGATGTTGATTTCACTAAGAGAAAACAGCCCGGAGTCAGTGTCCCTCACGCTGTTCTGTCTCCATCACTCTCCCTTTCTCTTTGGCCGCATGCAGTCTGATCAGCTTTTGTAGCAGTTCTATATGTTCTGAAGGCAGAGGCGGCATGTCAAGGTCTTGTCATCTCTGGTCAGCAGAGTAGTTTGTCAGGAGAGTTTTCAACTATAAAAGCATCCGTAACTCATCAGAATATTTGTTGTTTCTTTTTGACAAAAGATGCAAGTGTCTGTCAAGAAAAATCTGGGGTTTTCCTTGCCTTCCCTAAAGAACTTGGAGCCCGCCTTGAATAGCGGTAGACTCCAGAAACCTTGTGTGCAAAATAGATGTATTGATTCCTGTAGAATCTTGTTATTTGTGACATGCAACAGTGTAAGTCAACATGACTTTGCCTATTTGTTGCCATGTGTGAAACAGAATGTGCAGCTTTCATTAGTAAGGAGCATATTATGTGCTGAGGCTTAACAGGTCTCATTGGAAACCCATGGAAGCACAATCCACACATAATAATTCAGCAAGAGACATAGTATGCTTAATGGGTAGCTCTCTAAATGGTTAAATATTGATGTATTGGTTGGATGTTTAAAAATTTTTTCCAGAGCTGAAAATGCATACTCAAGCTTATAAACAAACAAATCAGTTGCTTAAGGGTTTTAAGAAATTTAAATGCAAATAGCACTTTGTAATGATGCCCCAGAGACTGACATTATAGTCAATTTCTTGAAAATGCATCATTGTAAACTTAGTTTTTGCTACTGGTTTCCTTAGTAACTGGAACAACATATTGTTCAGGACATAAAATAATATCCTGTTTCAGCCACCGAGAATCTTGAACTAAAATGTAATTGATTTTGCATGAGGTACAGGATTATCATGTCCACCCCATTTTGGTGAGGTATCACAGCACAAAATGAACGGACTCGGAGCTTTTTTCCAAACCAGCCATTTTGTTTCTAATCATCTCATTGTGAGAATGCTAAAATTGCTAACAGTGTGGAATGTTATCTATACCTTTAAGAGGAACAGATTATTAAATAGAATTCTATAGTTGATATATATTTTCCAAGCATACTGGGATAATGTTTATTTCTCTTATCTCGTATGCAAAAAGCAGCCTAAGATGGAAGTATCTACATTACTGTTAAATAATAGTGCTGCTTATTTTGTAGGACACATATATAACTCAATACGTACCCATGTAGATATTATAAAGTATGCATATAGAGGAAACCCTGGGATCCAGTACAGTTTTACAGTATGAAATCAGGACAAAGAGTCAGAAAATTTATTTTAATTTCATTTCTGCAGCTGGTCTACTAAACTGCCTTAGGCACATTATTAGATCTCTAGTGTCTCAATATCCCTATCTATAAAATGGGAATAATAACACCTGCATCACTGGGGTGTTATGTGGATAATTACTTGAGACATGCAAAGAGTTTTGAAGATATAATATGCTAAATCTTATGATTGTTTTAAACCACATATATAACAGTGTGTTATAGGCATGAAATTAGAGAGTAGTTTAATGAGCTTAGAAAACTGGAGGCCCCTGATTTAGGAGAGAAGTATCTGGAGATTTAGCAAAGCTCTGTCTATTTTACTGTTTCTGCGAATAACATTTCCTAGAATCATATGGCAATAGCAGAACTGTTGAGTGATTGATTTTTCATGATATCCGTATTAGAAATACTGAATTCCTGAGGAAGTGATATTATGCTCTGGGCACTTCTGCACTAGTGAAATTTGTTTGTAGATTATTTTCCCCAATCCACCAGGAAATTAACCTCCTTCCTAGCTGCTCTGTGGGAGATATGGGGTCCTGATGAAGAGTTTCCAGATAGAACTCATGTCTATCATAATATCTTGTTAACTTCTTTGCCAGCAAGGGGTCAGTCTCCCATCACATCAGCCATTGACTGCTTTCCTATAAATTAGCAGCTTGTGCTAGGTTTCTAGTCTATGCCAAAGGAAACACCCTGGATATGAGGGTTGTTTTATTAATTCATTCACTCATTCAACAAATACTGAAAGTCTACTACGGACTAGCTAAGATTTTAGGCATGTAGGGTTTACAAAGAAGTATTAAATCATGGTACCCTCCTCTCAGCTCTTTCACAATATAGCAGAGGCAGTTACCATGTGTACATACAACTTTGGTATGATGTGGTAAGAGTAACTATCATAAACATTGTACAAACATTGTTCTGAGAGTGGCTAAGATGATCAAAGATGGATTCTAGGAGCAATGGCATTTAAGCTGGACCTCATGGAATGGGAAGGATTTCAAAAGATAGTGAGAAGAAAGAGGAAAAAGAAAGGTTGTATAAGATACAACGTATTACTATATTTCGAGAGGGAAAAGGAACAAAATTCTGATAGATCTCTAGCAATCTAGCTTGGTGATAATATCAGGTATATGTCATCACAGTAGCCAGAGATAAGGGTAGAAACATAACTTTCTGTAATATCCTTTCTCATGAATACTAAAATTGTTTAGTATTCCATGGTTTGTAATAATACATCAATTTATTGATTGATTTTACTTCATGCCCCCCCCCCTTTTCCGTGCATGTCCACTCCAAAAAGACACCCTTTACTACATACTACATTATTCCTAGTTCATTAAACATTTGAATGAAAGGAGGCAAAGGCTAGGTTGTGAAGGATCTTGATGCCAGAGTAAGGGGCTTGGACTGGTTCAGGGAGAAGAACTTTGTTCCTGGCTGTTGCTCCTTCTGAAAGGAAAGAACAGAAATAGGATGCAGGGAGAAGTGCAGCTTAAAAGCAGGAAAACCTGTCAGGAAGTTTTTATATTTGTCAAAAGGTGGGCAACAAACTATAATGGAAAAGAGTTATTATAACTCAGACATGATGTCGAGGGAGAAGCAATGGCAATGTACTCCATAACAGCAGTGCCCTTAGAAGAAATTGGGTATTCATGGGCAGGAACTGATTTGGTCAAATATGTGGAGAAGTTAAGTTATGAATACACTGAGTACGAGAAATTATGAGGGCCTTCAAATAGAGGTGTCTGGCAGATGTCTGAAAATCGAAGACTAAGTTAAGAGAAAATTAAAATATGGAGATATACATTTTGATGCCATTTGTATAGCGCTAAGACTCAAAAACCATCCATGGGTTCATTAAGAGAGAGAACATGGAGAGAGAAAAGGTCAAAAGACTCAAAATAAAACTGACATTTAAGAGATAAGGTAGGAAACAGAACCAAGTAAGAGAAAAATTGAAGTGCTATCTATCAGAGAGATTCCAGAACGAAACTAGGCATAGAATTAGGAAGGCATAGACTTGCAAAATGGACAAGTTGATACCAAAAGCACAGGTAGGAACAGACTTAGGAAAAGTCATTGAATTTGATGAAAGTTCATTGTTGATATTTAAGGATTTCTTTTGAGCCATTGGTACTGATGTCTGACATTTAAGTGATTAAGGAATAAAAGAATGAGTATTGAAGTGAATGCAATAATTGTAAAGCACTCCTTTCAAGGGTTAGCAGTGACAAGTGTAGAAAAATAGGAAAACCATCTGAGAAAGCTGTTTGTTGGCAGAGACTAGTGCAAGTATATCTTTGTTAGAATTGCTGCCTGAGATGTTCCACAACTGAATCTATTTCCAGTACAGAAATAGATGGCTGCTCTGTCTGGATGCATAGACTCCTGTAATAATAACCTCAAGTTCATGATTTCTATGTTTTTGATAGATAAAAGCTCTTTCATAAACTTTCTAATGTCTTTGTTCAGAATAAAATAATGTTCAAAAGGAACCACCGTTCTGATTCTATAGTCAGTGTTCATGTTCTCACAAAATGGTAAAATTTAACAAAATAGATTAATTAATCTAGATACCAAGACATCTGACAAATTAAATCTACCATTAAACTCTCTGAAAAAAATAAGGTATATAATTTTCTAACCTCTTTTTTTATAATCAAAAATCATATTCCAATCACAATATATTTCAATATATTTCAATACACTGTGTTTTTATACTATTGGGTGGCAATTCTCCATGAGTCTTCCATGTGTCTATGCATCTTGCAAGTGAGGCACTGGATGCTTGCATACCGTCCTTAGAAAACAGATAGTGTCTCTCTTCAAAGCAAAGGACAGGTTTGCTTTCAGCCTTGGAAGATACAGTGTCTCCCATTGGAGCAAAGGGCAATCATGTTTCTTGATTGATCTATAATATCACCTACTGGCTCTCTTCATGTTGCCCTGAGGGGAATGGGGCTTAAGGCAACCAGCACAAAAATAGTGATACTCTGACTATGGTTATTGCTATAATTAAGAAACTGCACTTTGTCTCTGTTCCAGGAGTCTCATATCTTCTACTCAAGCCCATGAAACAGGGCAGACTAATTAGCTCCCGAGTAGTGTAAATCTCAGACCCTTCCCAGTTTTTGCATATACATTATCGATGCTAATAACATTAACATGAAGTTTAAAAAATTGATAGCATGTATTGTGTACCTAACATGCCAACTACTATGTTGGAACTCTACATATTCTCATTCATTCAATAAACATTTATTTAGTGTCTATAATAAGCCAAGAATTATGCTAGGCTGGGTGTTAGGAAGTAGTGAACAAAACAAATACCAGTCTTTCCCTCACAGAGTCCATGGTCCATTTAATCCTCACAACAACCCCACAGGGTAGGAATATTACTCTGAGAAAATTGGAGGTTAGCAAAATTTAATGATTTACCCAAGTCCCTGGCAGTCTTTGGTTGAAACTATGTCCAGACTGACTAGGTCAGTGTTCTTTTTTACCTTACCACATAATACATTATTAAAATTTTTATTTTCTTATGTATATTTTTAAAATGTATTTTATTTTAAACTTACATTTTGTAGAACCTACTTACATATATCTGGCACTTGGATAACATCTAATAAAACTTTTTAAATTGAATCTTCAGCAGTGAAGTAAACTTTTTTAGTCAAAATATACACTTGTTTGACATAAGCCTTTCAATATATTCTCCTATACCACCCTTTCGCAAAGCAGAAATGATTTGGCCATTTATAATAAATTAGAAGTTAAAACTAGACTTTTTTAAAAAGCCCTTTTCTCTTTCTTTCCTCCGATCAGCATTGGAAACTCTGGATTTTTGTTTTTTTTTTAATTGGTGTTGTTATGAAGTTATAGTCACACTTAAAAATAAAGAATGTTTTTAAGCAGCTTGATGGGCAGACCCACATTAAGGTTAACAGTTCACTTGTGCAAAACATGTTTTCTGCTATTAATTTTTTGACACAGGGATGCAAAAAGAGAAGCAGTATTGCTTAATAGTAAAGATCACAGGCTCTGAGGTCATCAGCTAGGCATCATATGCCCCTGCCCCCTCCACTTACTCAACCTGTGATCTGGGTAAATTACTTTCCTATTCCTCAGTTTTCTTTTCTGGAAATTTGAATAATAGCAGTACTCGTGGATAAGGCTGTTATGTGGCTTAACTGATTTAATGAACTCAATGCAGCTAGCACAGCGCCTGTCACATAGGGCACAGTAAATGTTAGCAAGATTTGTGACATCATACTGGGGACTCACTGAATAAATGTCTCCGTTAACTCCGTAATTTTTAAAGTTATAATTGTTCAAAGTAACTTGGCTCTGAACTCTGAGCTCCAGAGCAATGGCCCTTGACTTTTCTGACTTTTTTTAAGCATAGGGTAGGCATGTCAGTTCAATAATGATGATGCCTGACTTATAAAAGTAAATGTCACCAGCCTCCACTGTGAGCATTTAAGCAAGGTGAGTGGTCTGAAAGAGAATAAGGCATCAGAAATTTTGTCTTCCATTCCCAGCTCCATTACTGACTTGGTAGGACAGAGTAAATAAATCACAAATAAATAAATAAACAAATCACTTAACCTTTCTGTATTCCAGTTTCAACAAAATGGGAGTGATAAGCTTGTGCTTTTTAAAGGCACTGAAATCTTTGGCTGAAAGGTGCTACAAGAGTGACAAGTGTTATTAACTTTCCAGTATTTCAGTCTCACTTATGCATACTCTGAATGTTTGCTTTTCATCTTGGGAATTAAATACTTCTTTAACACTGATATGTGGTAACAGCAGGAATTAGTGAAATTCGCCAGCTCCTCAGATAAAATCAGAGGACAAATAAGTCAGGCTGTTAATTATGTGAAAGAATAGATTAGGGGAAGGAAGAAGAGCTTCAACAGAAATCTCCTGATTGTTGTCCCAAGTACAGGGTTACAACTTTGGAAGGTGAAAGAGGGAGGGTGGAGGTTACAGAGATAAAAAGGAGAACCATTCCTGTGTGTTTCTCAGTCATGCTTTCCTTGTTCTCTGCCTAGACTTCTTCGAGACTTTGCATCCTTTGCCCGCACAGTATGTAACCACTTCAATCAGATTCAAGCTGCTGTGTTTTGTATTTTTTAAGTAATTGCTGTTGCTTGATATGTCTCAAAAACCTATTTTATTTCAAAAGCCATATTCTTTGCCTATTAATTTCCTTCTTTATTTATTATTTGTAAACTCATTTTTGAAAGGGCACTCATCCTTTTATATATGTACATACATATACATTTATATATATTTTTGTTGGTTGTAAGGGTGTTAGAGAGTTAAATAAATCCTTATGATTTTGTTATTAATCACCCATTATTATTCTTATTTTCTTAATTATTTTTAAATGACAAACATTTGTAAATTTTTGATAAATTATTGAACTATGTGAAGCATTACCATTTTTGCTCCTGTTCATAAAGCAGACACAAAAGAGTTATGGTTTGTTGGCCAAATGAAATTTGCTACACTCCTCATAAATCTTTTATTTAATGTGTTTTTGTAGGAAATCAATATTACATTGGTGTAAAATACATACAAACTATAGTTCACAATGCATTTTATAAAATAGGCTTTACTAGAAGTACTTTTAGTATACATTTTAATGTGACATTTTTATTTGAACGTAGGGTTATATTTTCAACTATATTCGAATGTGTCTTTTCCTTGGGATGTGCAAACTCCAACAAATTTGTTTGTTTTATATGCATCTATATGTGTGTATATATGGATATAAACAAAAATATATACCCTTTTTTTCAACGTTTGCTGCACCTGAATTTTTGTTACATAGTAATTCCCTAAGGAAACACTATAAACACATCAGTAGGCCACAGCATGACAATATATATTCAGGTGTTGTACATGTATTAATATTCTTTGAAAGAAATCTTATAGTACTCATGAATTAATTTTTTTTTTTATGTAAACCATATAAATATAATGATTAACAATCTGATGTATTCACTATTCAGGAGATGAGATATAGTATTTTCCTAATTACATAGACCAGTGTGGGAGGATATGACTGCAAAAAAAAAGATTAAGCCATTTGTATTTATTCAATGCTGCTTTATAGCATTAACTAGAAAACTCAGGCCTGCTATACTGAATGCTGAGGAATTTGATTACGAGAGTAGTAGACTCTGCCAATCTTGGCTTGAGACAGCAGACTCAACTAATTGTCTATCAGCAGAGATTTAGCTGTATCATCTGTCTACAATCTTGCTATTGATGGGAGCATTTAAAATCTGATGAAAATTACAGTTTAATAATCAGGACTTGGAAAACCCACCTGGCAGATACTTACTTTCTATTTTTTTTTTTCCCCACTCGTTTTTAAGGAAGAGGAAAAGAAGTCAAGTTTCCCAAACTTAAAATATAGGCTTTCCTTAAAAAGAATATTTTGAAATCAGATTTTATAAATATTTTATCAAAGACAAACTTAAATTTTGTTTCTATTGTTGTTCTTTTGCTTTGTTTTGTCTTATAATTTCCATGAACACCACTGATCCTACATTTTGTATCCTACTGTTAGTGTTGAAGACAGTGGTTCAGTGGTTAGGGTTGTGTTTCTGAAGCTATCTATTTTTTCTTTTTCTTAATTAAACGATAGTTGATTTACAATGTTGTGTTCATTTCAAGTGTACAGCAAAGTGATTCAGTTATACATACATATATTTTATTTCAGATTCTTTTTCCTTGTAGGTTATTACAAAATATTGAGTACAGTTCCCTGTGCCATACAGTAGGTCCTTGTTTGTTATCTATTTTATATAGAGTAGTGTGGATATGTTAATCCCAAACAAATCCCAAAAGCTATCTTTTGATTGCTGCTCCATTTCCCTCTCTGTCTAGATTCTGCTGCATAATGCTTATTGGATACAGTGCTTTAAAATATTAGCTAAATGTAAATATGTCTAATCTAGTACATAAATTTAAGTATGATCATTCAGATGTGTTTTAAAAAGGATGATTTGTGCAGCAGAAACTCTACTAAAGACAAATCTAATATGTGTCCAAAAATAGTATACTTCATTATCTGTTCAGGAAGAAAATAAATATTTCATATTTGAAGAAAAGGATTAAGACCTTCCAAAATAGTATATAATAAATAAAGGTCTGTGGATGAGCTGAGTGCAAAATCAATCACCTCCTGGTTGCCAGGTTTGATGAAGTAGATGTTTAATAATTTGGGACATTTACATTCACTCACCACTCAAATGAGCTTTGCAGAGAGTTTCCTAAGATTAGTATGGCACTTCTGTAAATTGACAGTTCAACGCACAGAAGGAGTCACTTAAATGGTCCTCCATTTTTCCCTGAAGCAAAATTTGCAGTGAGCATATGTAACAGTCTGTACTTCTGCGTGAATACCAATTGGTGTCGTTAGGTGCCTGGAGTCTTGAGTTGCATTTTCGAGGCAGGATTTTCAGCTGGAGCAGACTCGTATGTACCAATGTCAGATCTTCACTGTGGGTTTCATAGTTTGATTTTGTCTAAGTGTTTGGTTTTGTTCTGGGAGCTTCCCTGGTATTCTTATCTATTTGGAGAAAGACTAAAGCTTTTCTTTTCTTTGTTTGTTTCATCTGGGACTGAACTTTTGAGAATCTCTTAGAGTTGGAAATGAAGAATCAGAAGAAACAGCAATACAAAAAGAAGGGTGGAACAAAAAAGCATAAAGTAGATTCTAAGACTTCATTCAGATGTTCAAAGTACTAATCAGAATGAATTATTCCCAGTAACTGAGAACCATAAAATGTACTTCTGAGAATACCAAGGTTTCTGTTTCCATACCATTTGTCTTTGGGCAATATGTTTGTATATTCTTTATCCTTTAAAAACAATAATGACATAGGTTTAGAATGAGTCTGTATTTGAGTTCCTGACTTAATATTTGTAACTATGAAACCTTAGATAATCACTTTCCTTATTTTTACCCTATTTTTCTTATTTCTCTGTGCTAATATATCCACAAATGATATCTAAATGGTAAAATGTCACAGAATTAGTATGTTATTGCCTGGTTCCTAGGAAACCCCAGTAGAGTTTTATTTTTTACTTTCTAATACATTTTAATTGTTTCTATAATTTCCTACATTTATTTACAGGAAATACCAACCATAAAAAGTACAAAAAGTTAATCTTTGATTACACGACTTTTTGGTAATGTAAGAAATATAATTGAGAGATTTTAGAATTTGTGAAATTAAGTAAATTCTTTGGCTAATGACAATATATTAGCCTAATTATATATCTTAAAACAGATAAGAGAAGAAACCATCTTAAGTCTTTCATAGAGAATAGCCACTTTAGCTTGTCTGTACCTTCAATGGATATTTTAAAAAATATGTTTAAGATCTAGAAGACACTGTTCCCTCAAATTACAACTTTTTTTTTGAAGGTGAAATTTCAGTTTTCAGTTATCCGTAGAGTCATCAGTATATAATGGAAAACTCAAGTTGTCAGCTCATAGGCAGTTGTTAAATTTACTGCTAATCATCCACCTGATTCAGATCAGAAGGATGCTATGCTTGTTAATATCTTGTTTTAAGATTTTATTGTGTATCTCAGGAGACTGATGAGAGAAAATGATGTGACTGATATTAGCCTTGTTGTAATATATATATGTTATATATAACCTATAACAACATATATAACATATGTGTGTAAGTGTGTATATGTGTATATATATATGTGTGTGTGTATATATATATATTTTCCTCTTCCAAACGTGATAGGGTCTGAAATGAATTCTGAATTCTTCAAATTTTATGTCCAATCATTTCTTTCCATACTATCATTGTACTAAGTACGTATTTTTAAAATGCTATCAAGTCCTATTTCTATTTGGTTTGCATGCTCTTGTTATAAATTATATATTGATCAAACGTATAAAATTCTTCAAAATTGAAGGTGATAATTAAGAGGTCATGATGCTGGATTTATAGTTTTCCATTAGAAAATACGGCCTAGTAATGGGATTCTTCAAGAATTATTTGACTTTTTAAGTATAAGGTAACAGGCTATTTTGAGGAACTCTACTATTCACTATTATTTCCTTCATCAAGAAAAGTGAATAATCTGGACAAAGAGTTAAAGTATATGGCCATTGAATTTTAAACTGGATTAAATCTTACTATTGGTTATAAAAGAGAAAAGCTTTTGAAAGGCAGTAAGCTTACTATATCTTAAAACATGTCCATGAGAAAATTTTATTTGACAAATAAAATGTTCATTATGAAACTTGTTTGTAATAGATACAAGTTAATTATTATGACATGAATTGGAGGTCAGCAGGAGCTGGGATAATTGATGTCAGATGAATGTGGAAACTCCCTAGAATGAGCTCAGTCCCAGAAGAAGTGACGATTGGAAAAATATAAAAGCTGTTGTGATGCATGTACTTGTCCCCTGATGAAAGCCGATTGATTCCAAAAGTTGACATTAAGTCAGTGGGGGAAAAAAAATCTATAAAGATCCTTTTACAAAACTTTGAATGGAAGCAGGCTATTTTCTATCCTTAAGGTATGAAGAATGCCATTTGTTTGGGTGGATATTTTGCTAGTATTCATTAAAGGGTCCATTGAGCCTTCCATTCTCCACCTCCCAACTCTTGTAATTGTTTCATATCCCACGATACAAAGTGCAATTTGTTCTTTTGTTTTTTTATTGTCTTCTCTTCGTAGGAAAGTAGAAGCATATGCATTTTAGATTCTTTTGTTTCATTACACACCAAATTAACATCTCTTCCACTAGCCTGGTTTTGATATTTCATTAATTCTAGGAATAGCAGTGGGTAACAGAATGGGGCGCCAAAATGCAGAAGGCAAAGCCAAATCTGTCTCCTGCTTTTGTTCTCAACATTGGATCCATTAACTGTGAAAGGAAACATCTCCATTGAATTGAAACACGAGATTTTTAGCTCTCTATTTATCCAGTCCCATTTACAAAGTCTGTATTGATTCACTGTCACAGATTTGTTCCTATGCTTATAGTTCCAATAGACAAATGGGCAGAGGTTATATATATCACAAACTCTCCAACAATTATTTTTATACTCGGAATTAAGAGATCCGAGAGGATCAAAGAATTGATGCTCTGCCTTTCTGACCTTTTGATTTAACATGTATACCACACTAACTTTTGTGTTATTTCATGTAAGCATGTTAGCTTCTTCAACCTGACTAGTTTGACAATGCTTCATGAAGAATGTCAAAGGCAGTGATGAGAATTGAAGAAAATGTATATCCATTAGACCACCTTTCTCACAAAAAAGGAAAATCAACAACCAAAGAGACATTCAACATGATCTCAGTTCATTCAAAATCTGTCCAGTGTTTATTCTCAATGCCTTTTTGTCTCTCAGTTTTTAATACTCAAATAACTTCTGAGCTTGTCTTTTATTTACACACTATTCCACCTTTGAAGAGAATTTAGTGTCACTTTCAGAACACTGAAGAGTCTGCTATTGAGTCTGGAAACTCGGCTTACTAAATCTTGTTGACTGTTCACTCTTTTTCACGATTCTCTTTTTGGCTTAGGTCTCAAACCCTATTACAACTTCCAGAGATGGTCCAGTATCATTTTGGGTTACTTTTGTCTTAATACTATTTCGTTTTAATAGATAATAATAAACAGCATTTCATTGCTAGCACCTGGCAAAATTTTGTTAAATATATATATTACTGCAGTGGTTTGTTATAAAAGGAATTAGTCTTGAGTTTCTGCAAATTATTTCATCACGACCCCAGTCTTTCCTAAACAATAAAACATATGTATTTACTCACATGTCTATATATAATTGAATCATCTCATAGTCTTGCTCAAGTCCCTGCACTGCCAGAAACATTCCATGATATTCTTTTATCCTTAACTCAGGACCATGTACTTTATGACCTTCCTTGCTTCACATCTTCACCTCCTTCTTAGGAAAAAAAGAAACCCTTTGTTGAAAGCCGCTGCTGTTCTAAGAGTCAGCTCCCTCCACCTGGGACCTCCCCATTAAAAAAGGCTTTACATTGCCTACAGGCTGCCAATTAGTCGTCTGCCGTAACTGTGGCTGCTTTTTTAGAGAAACTTTTTTTGTGTTATCTATTGTGTTAACTTACATGTTAAAGTTATAGGGTTTTGACCCACAGATTTCTAAAACTTTGCTACAGAAAAAGAAATATATCATAATATTATGAAATAAATCTACTTAAAAGGAATATGATATATTTCAACATATAGTAAAATCTCACTTATCCAATTTATTTGGTGAAATAAAGTGTCTTCTATAAATAAATTTTCCAGATAGCAAAGGCACTCACTATTTATATGCCCATTTTTAGTACATAAATTTGATTAAAATGCTATTAAATATATGGCATGTTTTCTTATGCCAGCAAAGTATGGCCAACATGATTTAACGTTTCCTTAATGACTTGAAGGTCTTTATAAAAATCAATTGTTCTGTTCTGTATTATCCCTGAAACTTCTGCCTTGTGTGCCCTTATATTAAATGCCTGCAGACTGTTGAGGTTTTACTGTTTACTGTTTGTTTTGGTTTTGTGTGGTTCTTCTTTGTTAGCTATCTGTTCTCCTTTGCTAACGTTATGCCAATTCACAAAAGGCCAGAAATGTCTGTACAAATTAGAACAAAAGATCCATGCTGGGAATTACAATTTGAGAAAACTTTGAGAACACTATTATCTTTATTTCATCACCTTTTTCTGCTTATTTTATTCAGATTCTTCTGTCTTTGTTCCATTCAGAGGGATTACAATAAGGGGGAAGGAACAGAGAAAGTTGTGACGGTACATGAGCCATGCTAAACAAGGCAGAAAAACAGCTTCTCTGTCTGGGGGCAAAGAATGGATAGCTAAAGATGTGGTTCCTTACTTGTTTGGCACCACTAGAGAGTGCAAATGTATTTTCTTAGAAACTTAGAAAACTACCCCTATTGCAAGGTGTCTCCCCATAGAATATAAAGCACTTGAGGACAGAAGCTCTGTCTTTTCACCAACTGTTAGATACTTGTGGGCTGATTTACTGACTGGCTGACTGACTGACAAGATGGCAGAAGTATAGGAGTAAAGTATTAATAAGGGGAAAGGCAGATTGGCAAACATCCCTTTGGCAAAAATGAGACCTTAGCTCCTCATTTTCTACATAAGCTACTAAAAGAGTCCTGAAAATGGTTGACAACAAACATGCTCTCTATTTCAGTTAAGAAGTAAGAATATCAAGGCCACTTCCTCTATTTGAGGGGAAAAAAAAAATCCCTAAAATATGGATAAAATGTCAATCAAAACTGTTTTTTCTGTGTATGCTATGGTAACATGAACCATATTGTTCTATTGCCTTTTTTATTTTTAAACACAACTAGATTTGGTAGTTTGGCAGTATTTTTTTTTTTTCCTTCTTTTCTTTTCTTTCTTTTTTCTTTTTTTTTTTTTTTCCTTTAACAAAGACAGCACCTTCAAACTCTTTTCATAGCAAGGCCGGAAATCCTGCCAGGTTAAAAAAAAAAAAAAAAATGTTATTGAAAACCTTTCTCCCCTTATAGGCCCATTTTGACAGGAAATCTTTGAGAGGCAACAGCAATGAAGTGCCCAGAGATTTCATCTGTCTTCTTTTGCTTCAGGAAATGCTGAGCACGAGGCTCTCTATTAGGCAAATAGAAGGAGTACCAAATCCCCTTAACAATCATCTTCAGCCTGCTCCTGGGTTGACAGCTCTCTGTGTCCTAGACTGTCAGACAGGCCCAGGATCATATTACTGGGACCACTGTAAAAGTTTCTGACAGCATCACAAAAAACATTATATTGTCTCTGTTGGTTATCTGGCACCATAAATCTTGCATGGGATAATCAGAATAAAATTTACTATACCAGGAAGGCATTAATTTGCAGTACTTTTGCTTTTTTTTCCTCAATGGTTTTGACATAAAGTTTCTGTCTGCGTGTTTACCTCTGTCATCTTGTGTGATTGGTTAAATTTCAGAAGACATTAGCGGCTATATTATAATATCCAATAGGATGACAGTGTTTTGTTTTGACAGACGTCAAATCTAAATTTTTTTTTTATTAACATTTTTTTTAAATTAATTAATTTATTTATCTTTTGGCTGTGTTGGGTCTTCGTTTCTGTGCGAGGGCTTTCTCTAGTTGCGGCGAGTGGGGGCCACTCTTCATTGCGGTGCGCGGGCCTGTCACTGTCGTGGCCTCTCTTGTTGCAGAGCACGGGCTCCAGACGCGCAGGCTCAGTAGTTGTGGCTCACGGGCCCCGCTGCTCCGCGGCATGTGGGATCTTCCCAGACCAGGGCTCGAACCTGTGTTCCCTGCATTAGCAGGCAGATTCTCAACCACTGCGCCACCAGGGAAGCCCCAAATCTAAGTTTTAAGTAATACTTTCGGAAATAAAAATGCAAGCTTGTAGCAATACTACAGAAGTCTAAGCAGATGTACTTTAAAAAATAATTAAGATTAGGTAAAATGGGTAAAGTTCATACTGGAAGTTTTTACAAAAATCTTTTATTTCATAATTTTAGTCAGACATATTTCTTTTAGTTTACATTTGTTTATCAATTTTCTGTTAGTTCATAACTATATTTAATTAACACATTGCCTAGAAACTTTGCACGAATAACAAAAATAAGCTTGAATTTAGAAGTGTAAATCAATTTGTGAATAATTTTAACAAAAATTTTTTATAAAGTTCTATGTATGTTTATCATATACTGTGTGTGAATTAACCATATTGTAGATCTACACATCAATTAAATAATAGCTTATCTCCAAGAAAATAGAGGCAAGGGAAAGGAGATATAATTTCTAAAGTATTCCCTAGAATAAATTAGATGGCAATTCTGTGATTTTTCGGTGCATTTGTGATGAGAAAACAAGTTGTAAAAAGGATGATTGCTGTTGTTTAACAGTAGGCTTCATGTAATTCACATCATCTAGGCTTATATTTTGGCAATTAACATTCAAAAACAATAATCAGAACAATAGATGCAAACGGATTAATAAGAATAGTACTCTGAAGGCAAGCAATGAAAAGGGTATCCTAATCAGCCCCTCAGCCCCTAGGCCTATGCTCCACAAGCCCAGCCATCAAACAGCTGTCCCTGCATGATATTCTTAAAAGGCAAGATGTATTAAGTCACTCCTTTATCTAAAACACTTTTCAAAAATTTCTGATCCATAAAATGAGCACACACACTTCTCACAATGGCTTGTAAGACTCTCCTTTATCTGGCTCGTGCCTTTCTCTCTGTGCTCACCATCTCAACATAATTATCTCCATTATCGTGGTTTATTCACTAAAGTTTACCAAATCCCTCCTGAGTACAGTGACTCGAATATATTGTTATTAACTAAATGGTTAATATAAGTAGATTGCAGGTATAATGAATATTTTGGTTGCCCTTTTAGTATTCATGCTTCCATTTCTCCTTCCTCAAAGACTTTCAAATTTGTGCAGGTACCCTCTCTTCCCCTTGGGATGCACTGCAAGTTTTTCCCTGGTTACAGAGGCAGGTTTCACTCATCTATGCAAATTAGAGCACCCCTCTCGGATTAGGAGTGGGCCTGTGATGTGACAAGAGATTTTTTGGGCCAATGAAATCCGAGGAGAGGTTTGTTGGGGGGAATTTCTTTTTTTGTACAGCTTAAAGTGCTCCCAAGAGTGACTGACTTTCTGCTCTTCCAAGTGCTTCTGACTCTGATTACTATCTTTATTTGCAAAATGGTTCAAGAGTCAGATAGAGTGGAACATTCTACAATGCAGAATGATGAACATTAGATGTTGCTTTTAGAGTTAAGCCCATGCTTAAAAATCATGAATTTTTATATGATTTCTGAATATTTGAAAATAACTAAAGAATTTTCAAAATCATGTATTAGAAAATCTGAAATATAAACTATAATTAATATTAATAAATGCCCTTTCACCTACAAAACTGAATAAAATTATACTTCTTCAGCATAATTAAAAAGTGCCAGCAGTTAACTTCCAGTTCAGGAAGGTGAATGTGGCATGAGTATCGTTTCTTTTCATTCACCCATGTCTCTGCTGTAATGCTGGTGGAGGAATGATAAAAGACACCATCCCACTACAACAAAAAGAATGCAAAGGCTGACAGCCCCGAGGTGAATTTTCAATATATTTCAGGAAGGTGGGAGGCTAATGGAAGCTATGACTGATAAAGCAGAGAGGGGATGCTGAAGCCTGGAGTACACTCAGAGAAACGGCACTGGGGTGCAGACCTGGTGCCCCCAGAACCCAGAACCCCAGCCAGGCTTCAGGCACAAGAGGGTTACTGTGAAAGAGAGAATGTAGTAGCCGGAGTTGGGGCTGAGATGGGGTTTAATTAAAGATCCGTTTATAGAACAAATGAATCCTTTACTTCTTTCCCCCCAGGTCTGTCTGTCTCTCTTTCTCTCACACACACAGAGACACATAATTTGTTTGGAGAAAATGAATCACTGTTGATAGCTGATCAGCCTGAGAGTCAAACACTCCAAGTACCACAGTGCCATAGTCACTGCCCACCCACAGCCCTGGTAGTGCAACATGCCAGTGGAGAAGCTGCCCACTGTGCACAGTATTTCCAAACACGCTTATGGTTCCTTCTTTCTTAAATATGCATTTCTTCTACCAGAACTACCAGTCATTTGAAGAAAACCTGTAGCATAAAGAGAGAGACCAAAATAAAAATGGGAAAACGCACCCCAAAGGAAAAACAATTTTCTTCTGTGAAAATTCTCTCTCAGATAGGAAATGTAAATAAAATAATGTCTCACATACTCTGAGAAAGTTAAGGTACTACATCCATAAAAGAAAAGTAAATTACTATGAAAAAAGATACACAAGACAAAAAGAACCCTTCGGAACTAAAATTGTGACTAACTCCCAAAAGAAATCCACAAAATTGCAAAACTACAAAGCAAGAGTCAATTAAAATTTAAAATGAAAAGACAAGACAATGGGAAATACAGAGATATGAATGTTCTATCCAATACTAGGCCTAGTATCCAAGTGTTAGGAGTTCTAGAATTTGAAAAAAATAAAAATAAATAGAAGGAAATCAATTATCATACAAACAGTAAATGAAACTATCTCAAAACAGAAGAAATGCAAGGCCCAGAGAATGTTGATCATGGGAAAAATTATAAATATAAACAAATAATAACCTAAAACAAATTAAAAATAAACTAAATATATCATCGTAAAAATTCAGGATACCAAAAATAAAGAGAAACATCTGAAAATTTCCAGAAAGAAAAGAAGGAAAGAAGAAAGAAAAAGGAAGGAAATAAAATATTTCTTTAATTTAAAAAAGGACAAAAATCAGACTGGTATCAGACATTACCAAGTAATATCTGATGCTAAAATATAATGGAGAAATGCCTTTAAATTTATAAGGAAAATTAATTTTAAAACTAGAAATTCAATATTCAATGAAATTATCAGATCACATATAAGGACAAAAGAAAGACTTTTAAGCACCTTTGTGTCCCGTGAATAATTTCTTAGAAAGTTAATGCTAGATGTGCTACAGCATAGTAAGGAATTAAGTGAAGAATGAAGTCATGAGTCTAATAAGAGGCAGATCTAAATCAGCAGCTTTTATGAGGGGGTATCTCAGGGTGGTGGATAGCTAATAGTCCTAGATTAATTAGTACAAGGAGGGCTTCAAGGGAAAAGTTGCCATGGAGAAACAGATTGGCAGGGAGGAGAGGAGGGATTAGTAAACTTATAGTGTGCACACTTAAGGACATGATGAACAGAGGAAAAAAAAAGAAAGAAAAAGTAAAATGTATTTGTTGGTAGGGGTGGGTAAAAGGATCAGAAATTTCAGAAATATCAAAATATTAAACAAGAAACACAATGCACATCACCTATTGATGCAAAAAACAATATTTACCACTATGCCCCAACACCTAGAGCAGTGTCTAGCACAAAGGAAACATGCTGTTTAAGAAGTTGGGGAAGGAAGAAAGAGAGGGAGAGAGGGAGGGGGGAAGGAGAGAGGAATGGAGGAAGGGAAGGGTCATGATAATGAAAGCGCTGTACATTGATTTTCAACTAAAATTCAATTTATGGGCAAAATACAATAACCATAAAGTTACTAAACTAAACGTAAAATTTACCAACCTAAAAAATGTAAAAGTACATAAACGGATAGATACTAAGAGTTTAAGGGACATTTAAGAACAGTGAGATCCTTATATTATATTGTCAGACATCAAGATATTCTCCCTTTAGTTGACAAAATAAGTAAAGCTGATATAAGTATATAACTTTAAAATATAGTGAAAACTCAAAATACTGATCTGAATACTCTAAATTTTTATGTGTCATAGTAGGAATGTGATAGATAATGTTTACATTTTAAAAATCTGGAACAGTACAATTAGCAAATTATATAAAAGTAAGAAAACAACCAGAAGTCTAAAAAACAAAAATAATTAAGAGAGGTTACCTAGGGAGTAGACCTGGGGGTGAAGAGAGGTGGGACAAAGAACTGTTGTTTCTCATTAAATCTTCTCAATTATTATATGTTTTACCCATATGCAGATAAGTTTGTTTTTTTAAAGTTAGGTAAAAGCTCTGTTTTAGTTTTCTACACGGATTTCAGTAATGAGAAATTCTAGTTAAATACCTCTTTTTCTATTTTGGCTTTTTAAATTAACAATTGCTATGCTACACTTCAAATTAAAAGTAGGTAAGCATTAGGAAATTACTATATGGGTTAGAACTTTTGGTTGTAAGCAACAGAGATTGAGGTTGGGTGAATAAACTTAGAAGGAATTTATTGGAAGAACACTGGACTGATAAATTAATGTATTCAAAGAAAAATGTGATATACCTGGCCTAAGAAAGGTCAGAAGTTACAATATCTCAGAGGGTGTGAGGAACTCACTGAGTCTGTTTGAACACTTCTGTTAGAAAAACTTAGCTCCACCTCCCTGCCATCCCTGTATCATTTTACTCTTGATTCACAGTCTTGGGAGATGAAAGTGTGAATGGACGAATCATATGTGTATCCAGTGGGGAGGGTGAGATGGGGTGAGGGAGATAAAGTAATGGTTGCAGGGCCGTGTGTTACAGGGAAGTAAAAGTAAAGTAACATAACAAAAATAAAGTAAAATTGGTTTTATTACCAAAAGATGGTAACAAGATTCTGCATAGGCAAAAACAATTGTTCATCACATTAACCTTAAATTTTAATTGTCCTACTTCAAGGGCTTTGCCCATGGTGAAACATACAGAATGTTTTCTGAGCTAAGAAACCAACTGACCAACCAAAAAATACTGTGTACATAATACAAAAATAGAAAAGCATTCTGCCAGTTCTACCTCCAAAACACATCTCCCATCTCTTCACGTCCCTGTATCTCTGGAGTCCACCATCACTTTTCATCTCATCTTATAAAACAACCCACTAATTTTTCCTCCCTGCTTATACTCTTGGCCTAAACCCCTTATGCTACATTGTCTACAAAGTTACAGGAATTATAATTTTAAAACAAAGATCACATCTCTCTCCTCAATTACCTTATCTTTTCCCTTAGAGAAATAGCCAGACTCTTTAGCCCCACACTTTTCTTCCCTCCCACCTCTGCACCTTTCTCACTTCTGGGCTCTTGTATTTGCAGCTCCATCTGCCCAGAATGCAGTTCTTCCAAGGCTTCCTGTGAGTGGCTCATTCTCACCCTTCGGCATAAAGTATTCCCCATTCCCAGGTACTCTCTGCCACATGATCCCATGTATTTCATTCATAGTACCTGTCTGGATTTCATGTTTTCTTTCTTACTAACTTGCATCCTGTCTCCCTAGGCCCCATAAGAACTACAAACTGGAAGAAGTCCCAAGCCTTCTCATGCTTGTTGACCACTGAATCTCCAGTGCTTATAATTGAGCCTGCCATTTACTAGGTACACACAAAGCAAAACAAAACAAAACCAAAGAAACTTATTGAACAACAAATGAATGTGCAAACTCAGTCAAAAAGTGAAGAAGTTTATCTTCAAACTGCAAACCTGTGCTTATTAATAAATAACAAAAAGCAGTCAACTGTGTGTTAATGAATTGACCTGTAATGCTTTGGATGCCACACTGTTGATATTATCCATTTTCTATACATACCAAGTCTTGAATTTTGGGAACTACATTTCCCAAAAGCCCTTGCCAGCAGTATTCCAGATTAGTCCCTCTAAAGAGGACCACTCACAAGAGATCTGGAAGTAAGAACACAGTCAGAAGCCATATTATTGCTTCTCTGGCTGTGGTTGACAGATGTGTGAATTTTCACACGTGTAATTTTGCAACAGCTTCTGTGTGTTTAGATTTGAATCTGCCTCATTTCAGGAGGCAACTGTGATCATCACTGGCAATTTCATGAAGCTCCTGCCGTTTTCCAACTCTCTGAATGCTTAGTTGCAAATTGAGAATTATCAGCATCTTCACCTGACTCGTGCTCTTCAGTCATTCTAGTACTTTTTGTTTTAAGTTTCTATTTTAAAACAGTTTCGAACTTCCAGAAAGTTGTAAAAATAGTATAGTAAACGCCTATACACTCTTTACCTAGAGTCCTCTTTCAAGCTTCACCAATATCCCCAGTAATGCCTTTTTATGGCAAAAAAATAAAATAAAATATATATACTTTGCATCTGGTTGTCTTTCCAGTCTCTTTCAATCTGGAGCAGGGCCTCAGTCTTTCATTTCCATGACCTTGATGTTTTTGAAGATTATTGGGCAACAATTGTGTATAGAATGCTCCTCAATTAGATTTGTCTGATGTTTCTTCATGATTAGACCCGGGTTATGCAATTTTGGCAGGAATAGCACAGAAGTGACTCAGTGTTCTTCTCATTATATTCTATCTGGTAGCATTCACTGTTGATTTGTCCCATTACTGGTGGTTTAAATTTTGATCACTAAACTAAGTTTGTGAATACCACGGTTCTCCACTGTATTTTTTTTTACCTTGTTAAATAAGTGGTTTCTGTAGAAATATTTGACAGTAGGTTACTACCCCTTTTCCCATTGAACTTTCACCCAATAGTTTTAGAATTCATTGGTATTCCTTGTCTAAATAAGTACTATGATGATTGCAAAATGGTGATTTTTCTAATTCAATCATTCCTTCTACATTTATTAGTGGACATTACTATAAGGAACAGCTTTTTATTCTCCTCATTTATTGAGCCATATGGATTCAAGGATTTCTATTTTATTCAGTGGGTTAAAATCCATTATAGTCGTCCCTTGGTATCCAAGGTGGATTGGTTTCAGGACCCTCTGCAGAAACCAGAATCCATGGATGCTCAAGTGTCTTATACAAAATGGCATAGTATTTGCATATAAGCTAGGTATATCCTCTGTACACTTTTAATCATCTCTAGATTACTTACACTACCTAATATGTAATGTTATGTAAATAGTTTTTTGGTTTTTTGGCCATACCGAGCAGCTTGTAGGATCTCAGTTCCCCAACTGGGGATTGAACCTGGGCCCTTGGCAGTGAAAGCTTGGAGTCTTAAACACTGGACCACCAGAGAATTCCCATAAATAGTTTTATATACAATGTAAATGCTTTGTAGATAGTTGACAGTGCATGGCAAATTCACGTTTTGATTTTTGGAATTTTCTGGAATTTTTTTTTCAAATATTTTCAATCCACAGTTGGTTGAATCCATGGGTTCAGAACCTGTGGATATGGAGGGCTAACTGTACTATTATTATTTTCTTTTATGCTTATACTTCTTAGATTTTGCCAGTGGGAGGCCCCTCAATTTAGTTTTTTGTCCATTTGACTTGCCTTCAAAACTCCTTCATTCTTTGATTATTTCATTACTTTTTATATGCTTCATTATTTCCAGGGACATATTGTAGTTTTCCAAATCCAGCCCTAGAATCTGCCATTTCTCCAGGAGCCCAAGTTTATTTTAGTGAAGAGTTGTAATTAGGAACGAAGATTTGAGTGCTGGAAGTGCTCATTGTTTCTGGGGTGTTGCTGCATCCAGAACCATGAATTGGACTGAGCTTTGAAGTCTATATATGTGTATGTATATACACATCATGCCACACACACTCACACACCCACACGCACTTTATATTTTTACATATCTGTCAATCATCTATCCATTATTTATTTACCTATCATCTATCTACCATCTATTTATATATCTATCTCTCCCTCTGTCTTAAAAACCATGAGTTTACCCCAATATCTCCAATTTCAATCTAACACCACAGGTTTTACTTCAGCTTTCTTCATTTCAATATTTGTACTTTCCTTCCCCTTCAGTGAGAAACCTGCTCCCATTCTTCTCAATACATTTACTAGTTGCTCAGTTCCCACACTGTAGCTAATTACTGGGACTGCCAGACCGTACTTACTGCCTTGCTGCAAAACATCAACTTTGTGTCGGCTGCCATTACTGACTGCTCCTTGGACATTCCTGCCATCCTGCTCCAACATGCTGTCTTCATGTGAACCTTGTGCAAACTGTCCTTACTGGCAGCCATCAGACTAACTTCCTGTAACATGATACCATCCTGCAACATGTAAACATCACTGCCCTTGCCTAATACCTTTTAGAGGAAGAAGCAAAGAGGCAGACAGTCTCTAGTGCATGCTTATAACTCTAATATTCTGAGGAATATTAGATTCTGCGGAACACATCAAGAGTGGTTTTTGGTTCCTTAACCAAAAGCTAACCATTATACTTTGCTATATAAATGTCTGTGCAAAAACTTTCTAGTGCATTGTGATTTTATTTACAAAATAAGTAAAACTGTTCATGAACATCAAAATTAGAAAAAAAAAATACCTCAATAAAAGGAAAAAATCATGACTAAAATTATAATCTGAAAATGGAAAACTTATGAAATTTTGAAATTTTAAATTTATAATATTTGAATAATTCTGATTATTTGTATTGCTATTACTAACCTAGCAGATATTCAAAACACTTTGGTATGCATTTTTCACTTAAAATACTCAGTTAAAGCTTAGGATTTTGTCCTGCTAAGCTGATTCAAGGTCATTTTCTATATAAGAAAATGTCAGACTCTTTTAACTGTTAAAAGATATATCAAAAATATCAAGTGCTAGCAAATATCAGATGGCAAATTTTCGATTATTATTTTACTGAATAACTTTTTTTTTTATCAGTGAATGAATGCTGAGCTTTATTTTTGTTTCCAGGGAATGGTGTCTAGAATAAAAGTTTCTGCAAAAAACAGAATGTGACTACATTAAAGAACATGTTCATTATCTGCATGTCAGAACAGAATTTAACTAGCTTGAGGCACAAGCTATACTATGTGTGAAAGAAAGCCTTTTCCCAATCCTGCACTTATAACCTTCTCTCTGTTCATCTTGTGACACATGGCAGGTGAAAAATGAAACCTGAGAAAAAACAAACTTATGCTTTGAAATATTTCTGCTAAGTGAAGTTTTTTCATCTGAAATATTTGCTCTCAAGGAAAATGGCCCCCAACAATGCCTCCATATCTCGCTCGCATGGTTTTAAAATCCTTGGGATTTTAAAGTGATAAAACTAGAAAAAAATCTAGGCACCCCATTGATACAGTGATTTGAAAAATACATCTTGTTCTTTATAAAATAAAATACAGAAATGAATAAAAGCTTCAGAAAAAGTACTTGTAGCTTTCTCAGTCCTACTATGTATAAGACAAATTAAGAACTACAAAAATTCTTGACTTAACGTGTACTGCTTATCTCATTTTTATACTTGAATTTATTGTTAGTTTACCTGTTGCTAAATACCATCATAAACATAAAGTCAAAAAAAAAAAATCTCAGTGACAAATTTCAGTTAGTATAATTCCAAGTGTTTAGGAGCTACAGAATGAAAATAAATAATGAAAATAAATAAGCTGAGGAAATCTGAGTTCTTCAGTTCAATAAATATCAATACCTATGTACCTTGATAGGTATTAAAACAACTATGAAATGAGTCTGGAAATAGTATAATCTGGAGCCTCAAATGTTTCCAGTCAATAATTGGAGATTATTGGAAGTCAGTGTAACACAAACTAGCAACTTTTATAAGTGTCACAACATTTCCTCTCAGAGGCAGAAGAAGTTGTATTTCCTCTCGTTGCATCTCTATCTTTGAGCTTGGATTGGCACCTTAATATAGAATATATATGGCCACTGGGAAATTTCAGGGCACAAAAAGCACTTAAAACATTTGAGAATTAAGGATGATATTCTAAAATACTGTGGAAGAGAGGTAGAGCAATTCTTCCCAAACCATGCTCAAGGGGGAATGCAGCTGATGCTGGGAGGGAGAAAAAAAAAAAGTATTTCATGGTCAGTGAATTTGGGAAATGCTGGGTTTATCAAATTTTTTTTAATAGAGTTTTTTTTTTGTTTGTTTTTTTCTGTAGAACTTCTCTCTATATCAGACATTTCCAAGAGAGGACTGTAATATGCTGGGACAGATTTTGGGGAATTCTATGCTAATGAAAATAGGCAGAAATAGCAGGCAAAACAACCTAAAATAAAAATTCATTTAACTGCTTTGATTTCCTGTGTTCTTTTTAAACATCTAACTCAAATGTTGCTTGTAGCTGAGCCAGTATCAATCCGTGTTTTCTGTTGGCCACATTTAAACACTGGAATCAAATGCATCAAAATGCTTGGTATCTTTTTATCCCTTACAGATGTCCTTGCTCCCTGGTAAAGAAACCATTGGAATGTTGCCATTTTAATTAGGCTTAGCTACCAAAAAGCCTTAATCTGTCATTGAGATGTATATTTGCCTGTTTTATTAGAGCTTGGGGGAGGTGGAAAGGAGGTTTTAAGTTTATAGAAATTATGTAATCATACAAACTTATTCCAAGATAAGTTTTATAACTTAGAGTGAATTTGAAATATAATTGATGACTTTGAGGCTGTTGCCAAAATAAAGAACAGTTTTTTATGCTATTTTTAATAACCAGAATTTTATCTATCATTATTAAAGTGATTATTTCTTGGAACAGTGTCAGGTCGTGTAATTTTTCATGTTAAAAAGAATCTCCCAGTCATATACAAGATACTTTTATTAGCATAAATATCACCGGCCATTAATTAAAGAGAAATCAGATTGAGAAAACAGCTTTTATAAGAGTGCTATTAGCTTGCTATAATATAATGTATCTATGATTTTTAAGTAAATGATGGTAAGAACTTTTGATATTATTTAAATATAACTTTTTCTTGCATGATTTCTTAAGAATGAATGTTGAATATATTGTCAGAATTATCCTGTGTTTACAATATTTTTTTTTTTGGTGCTGTATTTTGTTTAATATAATAAATATTTATTTAAAGGTAAAAGAACATGGAAAGGGAAATATGTCATATGGACATATTAAACATATGAAATAAAAAAGCCTAATGCCTATTTTGAAGGATGAACATCTATATCATTGCTTTTTAAAAAGATATTGTGCTTATGATTTAATCAATGTGCTAATGCCTTGGCTAAGTGAGAGCATGCAGTGGTATAAAGACCAAGTACCACAGAGCTAGACTGTCTGGAGTGAAACCCTGGCTTCACCACCTACAGGATGTGTGTCCTTGGAGAACCTCCTATCTTCTCTGTGCCTCAGATTCCTCATCTGAAAGATTAGAAAAATAGCATCTTCCTCACAGCATTGTTTTGAGGTTTAAATGAGTTAATACTTAAGGTAATATTTAAGTGCTCCAGGCATGAAGGGCCTAGAACAGTGCCTCGTACATGGTTATCATTAACTACAGTTGGTTTGCCTCCACAAACCTAAAATATATTTCAACAGTAGTTAGTCTCACCTTAAAAATTTAATTCAGTCTCTTTCCTTTAACTGCTATAGCTGCCTTTGGCTATTATTAATGAAAGTTCCTATAAGAATTAGTAAGATACTGCAGACAGCAGTCTCTTTAAGATTTTAAATTGCAACTTCACATGAGTGCTGGATCTAAAAGTACCAAAAATATTACCAAAGTTTAATGAAATAAAAATACTATGTCCTATTTCTAAACAAGCTAATAAGGTAATAGCTAGTTTTTCTTCTAAAAATATTAAAGGAAACTGTTATTAGGTCATTGTTGTATTTTTTTTTTAATGTCATAACACAAATACCAAGACACCTTACAATTTTTTTTGAAGTTTTGAATTTTATTTTATTTAGTATTTTATACAGCAGGTTCTTATTAGTCATCCAATTTATACACATCATTGCATACATGTCAATCCCAATCCCCCAATTCATCACACCACCACGCCCCCACCGCTTTCCCCCCTTGGTGTCCATACGTTTGTCCTCTACATCTGTGTCTCAATTTCTGCTCTGCAAACCAGTTCACCTGTACTATTTTTCTAGGTTCCACATATATGCGTTAATATACGATATTTGTTTTTCTCTTTCTGACTTACTTCACTCTGTATGACAGTCTCTAGATCCATCCACGTCTCTACAAATGACCCAATTTCGTTCCTTTTCATGGCTGACTAATATTCCATTGTATATATGTACCACATCTTCTTTATCCATTCATCTGTCAATGGGCATTTAGGTTACTTCCATTGTAAATAGTGTTGCAATGAACACTGGGGTATATGTGTCTTTTTGAATTATGGTTTTCTCTGGGTATATGTCCAGTAGTGGGATTGCTGGGTCATATGATAATTTTATATTTAGTTTTTTAAGGAACCTTCATACTGTTCTCCATAGGGGCTATATCAATTTACATTCCCACCAACAGTGCAAGAGGATTCCCTTTTCTCCACACCCTCTCCAGCATTTGATATTTGTAGATTTTCTGATGATGCCCATTCTAACTGGTGTGAGGTGATACCTCATTGCAGTTTTGATTTGCATTTCTCTAATGATTACTGATGTTGAGCAGCTTTTCATATGCTTATTGGCCATCTGTATGTCTTCTTTGGAGAAATGTCTATTTAGGTCTTCTGCCCATTTTTGGATTGGGTTGTTTGTTTTTTTAATATTCAGCCGCATGAGCTGTTTACATATTTTGGAGATTAATCCTTTGTCTGTTGATTCGTTTGCAAATATTTTCTCCCATTCTGAGGGTTGTCATTTCGTCTTGTTTGTAGTTTTGCAGTATCCTTGTCTGGTTTTGGTATCAGGGTGATGGTGGCCTCATAGAATGAGTTTGGGTGTGTTCCTTCCTCTGCAATTTTTTGGAAGAGTTTGAGAAGGATGGGTCTCAGCTCTTCTCTAAATGTTTGATAGAATTCACCTGTGAAGCCATCTGGTCCTACACTTTTGTTTGTTGGAAGATTTTTAATCAAAGTTTCAATGTCTACTTGTGATTGTTCAGTTCATATTCTCTGTTTCTTCTTGGTTCAGTCTTGGAAGGTTATACCTTTCTAAGAATTCGTCCATTTCTTCCACGTTGTCCATTTTATTGGCATAGAGTTGCTTGTAGTAGTCTCTTAAGATGCTTTGTATTTCTGTAGTGACTGTTGTAACTTTCCCTTTTTCATTTCTAATTTTATTGCTTTAAGTCCTCTCCCTCTTTTTCTTGATGAGTCTGGCTAATGGTTTATCAATTTTGTTTATCTTCTCAAAGAGCCAGCTTTTAGTTTTATTGATCTTTGCTATTGTTCCTTTTTTTCTATTTCATTTATTTCTGCTCTGATCTTATGATTTCTTTCCTTCTACTAACTTTGGGTTTTGTTCGTTCTTCTTTCTCTAGTTCTTTTAGGTATAAGGTGAGATTGTTTATTTGAGATGTTTGTTGTTTCTCGAGGTAGGATTATATTGCTATAAACTTCCCTCTTAGAACTGCTTTTGCTGCATCTCATAGGTTTTGGATGTCGTGTTGTCATTGCCACTTTTTTCTATGTATTTTTTGATTTCCTTTTTGATTTCTTCAGTGGTTTCCTGGTTATTTAGTAACATATTGTTTAGCCTCCATGTGTTTGTGTTTTTTACGTTTTTCTTCCTTGTAATTGATTTTTAATCTCATAGCATAGTGGTCAGAAAAGAGGCTTGATGTGATTTCAATTTTCTTAAATTTACTGAGGCTTGATTTGTGACCCAAGATATGATCTATCCTGGAGAATATTCCGTGCGCACTTGAGAAGAAAGTGTAATCTGCTGTTTTTGGATGGAATGTCCTATAAATATCAATTAAATCTAACTGGTCTATTGTGTCATTTAAAGCTTGTGTTTCCTTTTTAATTTTCTGTTTGGATGATCTGTCCATTGGTGTAAGTGAGGTGTTAAGGTCCCCCACTATTATTGTGTTGCTCTCAATTTCCTCTTTTATAGTTGTTAGCAGTTGCCTTATGTATTGAGGTGATCCTATGTTGGGTGCATATATATTTATAATTGTTATATCTTCTTCTTGGATTAATCCCTTGATCGTTATGTAGTGTCCTTCCTTGTCTCTTGTAACATTCTTTATTTTAAAGTCTATTTTATCTGATATGTGTATTGCTACTCCAGCTTTCTTTTGATTTCCATTTGCATGGAATGTCTTTTTCCATCCCCTCACTTTCAGCCTGTATGTGTCCCTAGGTCTGAAGTGGGTCTCTTGTAGACAGCATATATATGGGTCTTGTTGTTGTATCCATTCAGTGAGCCTGTGTCTTTTGGTTGGAGCATTTAATCCATTCACGTTTAAGGTAATTATAGATATGTATGTTCCTATTACCATTTTCTCAATTGTAATGGGTTTGTTTTTGTAGGTCCTTTTCTTCTCTTGTGTTTCCCACTTAGAGGAGTTCCTTTAGCATTTGTTGTAGAGCTGGTTTGGTGGTGCTGTATTCTCTTAGCTTTTGCTTGTCTGTAAAGCTTTTGATTTCTCCATCGAATCTGAAAACGATCCTTGCCGGGTAGAGTAATCTTGGTTGTAGGTTCTTCCCTTTCTTCACTTTAAATATATCATGCCACTCCCTTCTAGCTTGTAGAGTTTCTGCTGAGAAATCAGCTGTTAACCTTATGGGAGTTCCCTTGTATGTTATTTGTCGTTTTTCCCTTGCTGCTTTCAATAATTTTTCTTTGTCTTTAATTTTTGCCAATTTGATTACTATGTGTCTTGGTGTGTTTCTCCTTGGGTTTATCCTGTATGGGACTCTCTGCGCTTCCTGGACTTGGGTGACTATTTCCTTTCTTATGTTAGGGAAGTTTTTGACTATAATCTCTTCAAATATTTTCTCAGGTACTTTCCATCTCTCTTACCCTTCTGGAACCCCTATAATGCAAATGTTGTTGCGTTTAATGTTGTCCCAGGGGTCTCTTAGGCTGTCTTCATTTCTTTTCATTCTTTTTTCTTTATTCTGCTCTGCAGCAGTGAATTCCACCATTCTGTCTTCCAGGTCACTTATCCGTTCTTCTGCCTCAGTTATTCTGCTATTGGTTCCTTCTAATGTAGTTTTCATTTCAGTTACTGTATTGTTCATCTCTGTTTGTTTGTTCTTTAAGTCTTCTAGGTCTTTGTTAAACATTTCTTGCATCTTCTCGATCTTTGCCTCCATTCTTTTTCCGAGGTCCTGGATCATCTTCACTATCATTATTGTGAATTCTTTTTCTGGAAAGTTGCCTATCTCCCTTCGTTTAGTTGTTTTTCTGGGGTTTTATCTTGTTCCTTCATCTGGTACATAGCCCTCTGTCTTTTCATCTTGTCAGTCTTTCTGTGAATGTGGTTTTTGTTCCACAGGCTGCAGGATTGTAGTTCTTCTTGCTTCTGCTGTCTACCCTCTGGTGGATGAGGCTATCTAAGAGGCCTGTCGGTCACTGTTGTATTGAACAAACAAAACCGTTCTAACTTATACTGTCATGAACAAATACCTAAATCTAAAAATACAAAAGCTATATACTACCCCCTTACCCCTTTCTAAAACAACTTCAGAACACTTAGCATAGTGTCTTTCCCATATTAATTATGTTTGGGGATATGTATGTGTGTGTCTACTCAAAATTGTAAAACAAATCTTTTTTTTTTTTTAATTTTTATTTATTATTTATTTATTATGTTTATTTTTTTGGCTGTGTTGGGTCTTCGTTTCTGTGTGAGGGCTTTCTCCAGTTGTGGCGAGTGGGAGCCACTCTTCATCGCGGTGCACAGGCCTCTCACTATCGCGGCCTCTCTTGTTGCGGAGCAGAGGCTCCAGACGCGCAGGCTCAGTAGTTGTGGCTCACGGGCCCAGTTGCTCCGTGGCATGTGGGATCTTCCCAGACCAGGGCTCGAACCCGTGACCCCTGCCTTGGCAGGCAGATTCTCAACCACTGCGCCACCAGGGAAGCCCACAAATCATTTTAATTTGAAATTTCAATTTGACATTAAAATAAAACACTGGAAGAAGAAGTATTTAAAACATCACCTTTGCCTATCATTGAAATATGTGATATTGAGGCAGGAGATAGATGGGCCCCAGAATGAGCAGCTGGAATTAATCTCTTGTGGACAGATTCTCCAAGATGAAGAAGAAAAGAAGCTAAGCCCTGCCCAGATAAGAGACCACATATTTCTCATTCTTGAGGTCAAGGAGACCTTCCTGACTACACATGTGCAGAAAGGTTCCTTGAAGGTCAAAAATGGAGGGAACGCCACCCTCTAGTAGGTGACGTCAACCTACCCATAAGCCTGTTCACTAGAATCCATCTTGGCTAAGAGATGCATGCGCACACCAGGGAGGACACTGAGATAAACCAGATACCCACTCAGAGCTAAGCAAAGAAAGATGATTGGCCAAAGGAAACCCAGAAGAAATGCCCCATATAAGTGATTCAAATTAACAGGAGGGCGCGACTCCCTCTGAGTCCACCCATGTGCCTAGTCACACGTAATATTTTCTCCTAATAAACGCTTTACTTATTTCACTATTTTCCGTCTTTGTGGGAATTCATTTCCACAAGCCAAAGGGTCAGGGCCTTGTCACTGGCCACTGGTCTAGTGGCTAGGATTCAGTGCTTTCACTGTTGTAGCCTGACGTCAATCTCTGGCTGGGAACCGACATCCTGCTTCAAACTGCTTCAGGCTGAAGCCACCCTGAGATCAGTATCTCTATGATTTCTGGTATAAGGCCAAGTTTTCCTGGTGCTTTCCTTATTCCCAGAGGCTCCCTAAGTTCCATCAACCTACCCAAGCCTGACCTCATTCTATGCCACAGAACTTATCTTGAATTTCACTTTACTTGTAAACTTCTCTTCCATAGTTCTTGGAATGGGTACCTACTGGGGTATCTTCCCAGCCCGCATGCTAATGGCTGGTCTTTTCTACAAGTGCTGCTTTCCATCAAGGGTGAGTCATCATCAGTTAGGCACGTACTTGATGACATCACCCTTGACCATAGCTTATTAGCACAGAGATGTTCATCTGTTCCTTGTTGGAACAGTGATGATAGTTTTTATTCCTAAGGAGTTGGAACTGAAATGGAGGCTTTGACAATAGATGCACCCATACATATAAAGTCAGAATTTTGGGGTGTCACAGTTTCATCATGTGGTATGAAGAGCTGAGAGGAGTCTGTAAGGAAAAGATGGAAGCCAACACTGGGAAGAGTAAAGATGAAAAACCCAGAGTGCAGGAATAGGCTTCTAATTCCCAGTTTCAGCAAGTTTCTGAGGTTTGTCTATTCATGATTTGGGGATCTGGGATACATCCCTTTCTTGCCAACAATATTCCCATTTTGTTAGTGTTGGAAGAGCCAAGGGGGAATTTTGAGAAAACCATACTCTTTGTAGTCCTAAAACATTTTCTATGACTATAACCACGTCTGGCCTGGCACGACCCAAATAAAATCTGAGTTTGACCATAATGGCCAACAGACATGGATACAGGATCAAAATAACAATCCTTAATACTAAAGTATTTAAGATTTACAAAAGGATCATCCATACATGGGTAATCATCAAGATAAGTATCAATAGTTAAAAAACAATTTGTTTAATCAAAGTCTCAAGCAGCAGTTTATTAAAATTATCGATAAAAACTCTGCAAAATCCTTGCACTATCAAAAATACTGCTCACTTTTCAGGTCATTCAAACCCTTTAATTTCATCTTTGAGCATGGTGAGGATTGCCAGATTTAGGAAATAAAAATACAGGATTCAAAGTTTAATTTCAGATTACAAATACTAATTTTTAGTGTAAATATGTCCCATACAATATTGGAGACATATATATACTAAAAAGTTCTTTATTCTTTATCTAAAATTCAAATTTAACTAGGTATCCTGTATTTAATCTGGCAACCCTCAGTAAGAAATGTGCAATCATAGGCATAGGAGGAAGAACTTTATTCTTCCAATATACATTTTAAGTGGGTAGACTAGTCACTAGTCAGTTAAATCAGCCAAGATGCAAAATGGCAACTTCTATCAAAATGTTCTTTCAGTGAACTGCACTGATGTGCAATACGTAGATGTGTTACTGTTCTCTTTTGAGGTGCAATTCTTTTTTGTAGGGAGAATAGGGGAAATGGGAAGACATTATACATGTTAAATTTAGTAAAATTTACTTTATTATTTCTGGTATTAATAGCAATACAAAAGCCATTATTTTAAAAGTAGACTCATTTTCTTGAGAAGAGCAGTAGCATGGTAAAAAGAGAAGAGCAGAGATAAGAAGAAAAAAGAAAAAGGAAAAAGAAATACAAGATAGGGTGATTTTTTTCCTAGCTGTCTGTTTGCTTGATAAATCCACATTGGATCAACTCCAAAGCAAATTTAATCATTTGGGCAGAAATTGGTAATAGGGGCTGAAAAAAATAGAATTTAACCAGTAAGTAGTCACAACAATTGATACTGTTTCTGATTAGAAAGAAAACTTGGTTATACTGAGATTTATACCATATTCCAAAAGACTTGATCTTGTTTTTTACCCTCTAAAAATGTCCTCTCTTCCCCTGCTCCTCCCCACCTTCCACAAAAGAAAATAACATACAAGCATAAAGTGTGAAAAATAATGTATTCAGGAGGCTTGGCTCAAAAACAGCAGCCAGGAAAGGAAGAAAGTCTATTCTACTGGCTGGGATTTTGGTGTCCTGTTGAAACAGGTAGTGTGGAGTGGTGATGGGTGGAAATGTCGTTTATAAAACTCCTCTTAATAAGAACCACTGCTATAGCAGTTCATCGAGTGTCATTTAGTATGCTAAGTTGTGTTTCAGAGAATGCCATTTATCTGTCCGAATCCATGTAATAACAAACTATGATACTGAGGAATATTAATTAATACAAGATAAATAAGATCACCACACTTTGAACTCAAGAATGATGTATATACAACAATAACATCATTCAAATTTGAACATAACATACATCATCACAAACATTCTGCTAATAAGGCATTACATTCTCAGAAATAAGTAAGGACTTTTTCTTAATTGAGGCTGAAGCTCCCTAAAGGAAAACTCCAACATCATGATTTGCTCTCACTCAGTATGTATGGAAATTCTCCTTGTGGTATCTCTTGGAAAGATCATCTTTTTTATGATTAGAACAGGGAATACAGGTATCTTGCTGACTAAATTGCTCTTTCTGATGTCTGATGTACCCACCCATTATGTCAGACTTTCCAGTACTAATATGTAGGTCCCTTTAAACCAGTAGGTTACACATCAAACTTCAGGTTTGAAGCTCTGGAAGATTCTCTAGGATCACAGGTTAAAATCTCACCAGGTCCAACGCAACCTTTCATTCTTCCAGAAGGGATAAATCAACCAGCACGTACTTCACTGTGTTAGGGTGTTTCAGATGAGAACTTATAAACTTAGACTCCTTTGCTTTGTAATGACATTAAAGATCTCATGGGGTGTTTGTTCTAAGGTTTGGAGACCGTCCTAAAACCTTGAGTAATTTTTGCTCATACTTGAAGTCTGCACTATGAGAGGCTTGAACATTCTTACATGTTATTAAGGTTTTGTGTACCCTATTAAGTCATAAAAATTAAATTCACTTTTAGCAAGTACTTGCAGAATTAACATAATCGGAACTAGGGATTATCGTGTACGTGGTGTGATTTGAATATCACTGTAGCCCTGTTCTCATCTATTGTGTGTTGCATGAGTTTTATACATCCTTCAGCAAAATAGCATGACAATTTGGCCAATGTCTGTGTTTTTAATAAGCCACAGTCTGTTCGTGTGAAACGCAGTTCCAGAGTCACTTCATATAACACATTTAAGGCCTCTGGTGACTTCTTTGTGTCCAAGTCCCCAAAGACTTTTTGAAGACTTTAATAAAGTCGCTATCATGGCCCTGTGTCTGATCGAGTCTGCCTGGATTACCCCCTGCACTGCACTATATTATAAACATTTATCTTTTGATTTCAATTCTTCTTTTCATGACTTTTTTTTTTTAACTTTATTGCTTTTAAACTGCCATTTCCCCCATTGTTTATGATTAGTTGATCTGTCTTTCTGGCAAACAAATAAACAAGGAGGAAAGTGAAGGAGCAGTCAGTGAATGTGTGAATATGGAAAAAGGAAACAAATTCCCATAATCAGCATTCAGATGTTGCCTTTGATGATTTGAGTTTAGAGTTCTTTTTAGAAATCTCTGAGTGCTATCTGTAATACTTTGTGTCACACATTTTTTCCTTCATTTTTTTTTTCCTGTTTGATTGAAAGCCACTTAGAGGGTTCGTTTTCATCCCATTGTGAAGCCTGATCCTCTGAGATCATTCCATTGTGGGAAGGTATAGAAAAGAAACTCATATTTACAATCTACATGAAATTACCTGGCAAAATTTATTTTATAGGTAAAAAAACAAACATCCCGTCTCTAAAATATCTGAATAATTCCTCCTGGAAAGTCTTTGACAAACCCCAAATGGAGATGCTTCTTCCATTCTATTCATTTCCTCTCATACATTTGCAGCCCCATGGAAACACCTCCTCTTTTCCCTTCACATATCATGATAATTAATTCCATAAGCTTCTTCCAGCTTGAGAATTTAATTTTTATTTTAATAGAAGTTAATAGCTTTGTAATAGAGCAAATGCAGGGTGTAGTTCCTATGAATGGAGATGCCACATGTACCAAAGATGCCACATACATCATTATGTACCAAAATGAATCTCCCGTTTCTGTGTTTAGTATGACCTATGTTCTCTCTCAGAAATTTTAATGTCATCTCATTCATCACTCAGCTTGCTTAGTCTCCTTTGTCTATCTTGTTCATTTTTTCCCCAAATCACTTGCTGATAGAGCTTAATTATTACTATAGTGTTGCCCTGCTTTAGGTTTATATTTTCTTTGAAAAATAGTCTGATTGAGATGGTTAAATAATATATTGTTGTGATTTCATTTAAATGTTGGGTTCTAAGTAAATATAGTGCGTTGTAGCATTTTAGATCTCTATCATATAGATAAACATCAAACACACACAAACATGCACACACACACGCATGCACACACACACACATATACACACACTTCATGTGACAAACATTTTTTGTGTCTTATTTACTGCTTTATCTCTTGGACATAAATCAATGTCAAGCACATAGCACACAGCCAACAAATATTTGTGGAATAAATGAAATTACGTATTAACCAATTCAGAGGCATTTCTACATATGTATTAAGATATTTGAATTTTTTATAATCAAAAAAATGTTTGTCATCAGTTTGATGAGTTAAAACAATACACGGTAGAATTCCAGTTACCTAATTCTCAATGACTAGAGCATTTTGTGCCTTTCAATTCAGTCTCTTGAAGTTCACAGTAGCTTCAGGTAAACTCTCTCTCCGATTAAAAAATACCATTTATATGTTCATTTAACAAATAGATGTTAAGAGCTGCATGATATAAAACCTTGCAATGCATAAAAAATTTATGTACATTTTTTTTATTAATAATTCTATAATAATTGAGTAGTGGATTTGAAGGACTTTGAGTGAATATAAAGTCTTAAGGCTTTGTTTAAAAGAAAGCTAAAGCAGATAATTTCAGTGTCCTGTCCATAAACTCCTGTAATCTACTGTTTCTGTGTCTCTGGGATCCATTTCCAACTGTGAGAACTCGCTATTCTTTGCCTGAGGGCTTTCTTGGGCCATTGGTGCCTCCTGTGCGCGCGTGTGTGTGTGTGTGTGTATGTGTGTGTATGTATGTGGTAGGAAAGGTGCAGGACAGAAGTGCCAGGGGATTAATGAGCCATGAACAATTCTGGAAGCCCAAGCCATACTCACCAATGACTGAAGGGCATTGGCGGAAAATTGAGGCAGCAGATGACTATCCCTGCTGGCTCAAACTTTATGTGGGATAAGTCTGAGACACATACCCCACACTGCGCCATAGTTGCCCAGTGGGATTAAGCTTGCCAGGGATAA
This sequence comes from Balaenoptera ricei, assembly GCF_028023285.1. Lineage (NCBI taxonomy): Eukaryota > Metazoa > Chordata > Mammalia > Artiodactyla > Balaenopteridae > Balaenoptera > Balaenoptera ricei. The sequence goes on along the minus strand of NC_082639.1, from coordinate 72,365,445 downwards.
CACCTTTGATTGGCTTCTCTCCCTCCTCTGTATTACTTTTTCACTCCTCTCTAGTGTTTCCTGGTATCGTGCAAACAAATAAACTACTTGAACTTGAATCCTAGTCTCAGGATCTGCTTCTGAAGGATAAATGAAGACAGCTGATACTGAAAGTAGTCCTAGGAAGCCAGTTCTTTTTTTTCTTTTTTTTTATAGGAAGCCAGTTCTTAGAATGTGATTCTGGAATTGGATCTTTCACTGGCTGTGTGAGATAAGGACATCATTGCCATTAATGAGTGGAGTGATGTTTATGCCTGGCATGTTATAGCACAGAAATATTAGACTCCCACCTGTGCTGGGATGAGATACAGATAGAAGGGAATGCTCTGTTTTGTGCATTTTAGAGACACGGTGGAAATGACAATTATAAAAACTCTGGAGGGGTTAGTTTTCGCTACCTGCCATAAGAGCTTGGAAGGAAGAAAATGATAAGCTCACATAAGCCAGCTATCAGCCTAAAGCATGGTGTGAAATCCAAAAATGTATGGCTGCATTTAAAGATACCCAAATTCTTGTTGTTGGAGGAGAGACTCTTCTGAAAATCATGACCGTGATTTGATTAGCAGAGTAGTAGAATTAAAAAAAAAAAAAAAAAAAGAAAGAAAGAAAACCCAACCAAGCAACCAACCAGACAAAAAAACAAAGCCCCAGCAAGCTGCCTGTGCTTGGTTAGGGTGCTGAAAAGGACCCTAAAGCCTCAATGGAGACATCTGGGTCAACACAGATGAAAATGTGTTGACATGCATGCCTTGCTTGCTAACAGAGAGCAGCTTCTGCTCGCTTGGAGGCCACACAGAGGCTGCATTTGAGACCATTGCCTCATAGGATCATGCTTGACTTCCTCAAGATCTGTGCCCTGCTACCTTCACTACATTTAGACCAGTAACTAAACACAAGTTTCAGCATGGCCCCATTAGGAAATACTATCTGTATTATGGGAAGAAATGTGTTATTCAATAAAAGAGCTAAAGGATCTGGCCAATATGTTGTAAATGGCACTGTAATATGCTTGAAAATGGACCCTGAGGTTCTGGACTAGGAATGGGGAGTGAAGTAGAAGTCTGGATGAGAGATATTTATTTATTTATTTATTTATTTTAATTTTTATTTATTTATTTATTTATTTATTTATTTATTTATTCATGGCTGTGTTGGGTCTTCATTTCTGTGCGAGGGCCTTCTCCAGTTGTGGCAAGCGGGGGCCACTCTTCATCGTGGTGCGCGGGCCTCTCATTATGACTGCCTCTCTTGTTGCGGAGCACAGGCTCCAGACGCGCAGGCTCAGTAATTGTGGCTCATAGGCCTAGTTGCTCCACAGCAATGTGGGATCTTCCCAGACCAGGGCTCGAGCCCGTGTCCCCTGCATTGGCAGGCAGATTCTCAACCACTGCACCACCAGGGAAGCCCGAGAGATATTTACTGATATAAGGACACTGTCCTGTGACACAGGATTTAATGTCTTGACCAGGACACCTGGGATTGGGGGGTGGGGTTGGTGCTAACATGAAGCTTCGATAAAAATGATGGCCTACAGTAACAGAGGTGAATATACCTGGCTGCCTTGACCAGTATCGAGGAAGGATTTAAAAGGCTCTGAGAGATGCAGTGTGAAATAATGGATTTATTGTATTAGACCTGAGAACACACCTGTTACGTATGTTCCCTGGAAAGGCTCAGACTACACTCCTTTCACTAAGGCAATAAGAAATATGCAAGTGAGGGGGCGTCCACTTGGCTGAGAATCTCAGTAGTAGTGGTCTTCTAAAGGCCAGAGTGGACTATAAGAGGTGCTGCTATGGGTTCTCTAAAGTCAGTGGGGATAGTAGGATTCCGGAACAGCAGAAACCAGGTAAATCCTTTAGCCATCAGAGGCATGGGAGGCGTAAGTTAAAGGGAAAAATGGCTGCAAAAGCGTCCTACAGGCTTTTAAACATAGAACAGGGTCCACTGCATAATTTGTAGGGCCCAGTGCAATGTGAAAATTCTGGCTCCCTGTTCAAAATTATTAAAGTTTTTAGTTGGCAACAGGAGAGTTTTTAAACCAATATGGAACCCTTCTGAGCATGGGCCCCTCTTCCATTGCACATGCACGAAGCCAGCCTTGACACAGGGATCTATGGTAATGATGATAGGCCACAGTGTTCCTAGGGCTAAGACAGATGGGAAGTCAACAAAGATACTATTTGACTTACGTAAACAAAAATATAGCAAGAATAGGTAAGATAAGGCTGTTGTTAACTGCTGCAATGAAAAAATCATAATCCCTTACTGAACTTCCAGACTTGAGCCAATTCTCAGACCAAGAACACTCAGTTCCAGGTCCTGTAGGGCCAAGACTCTGCAAAGCCACAGGCTAAGTGGAGACTGATTGATAACTCATGTTGGAGTCCTGACACTTTGAATTTGGAACCTTGGAAGGGGGTGAGGGTGATTAAAATACTAGGACAAATTGTGTGGAAGGAGAAGAGACTATAATTAGTGATGGTGCAAGGAGTCTGTGGATGGTGGTTTCTGACACATCTCAAGATTAATTTATGTCCCATTATGAATAGACTTGGGAAGCTACTTTTGAATCATCACCATTTTGTAAACTCTGCAATTGAGGCTTCATATTGCTTAAATAATAAGCGAAGAATGGATGGCACATCCTTCTGACTTCTTGTATAGTTTTACAAGTTGATGGAGAGAAATGAGGTCCACCCTCTCTCTCCCCATCTAAATGAGCCCCAGGACAAATGACTGAGAGTCCCTTCTTGGTCTGGCTCCTGCCTCCCTTTCCGGTCTTTGTACATACGCTTTACCTACCACTCCTACGCAGTACAGCAGCAATACTGAATGTCTTCCATCTTTGTTTACTCCTTCTCTCTTCTCCTGATCTTCCAGACATGCCGTTTCCTCCTTGTGGAATACTCCTTCTCTCTGTCCACTCCACTCCCCGCTTCCACCTACTGCATAGCCAATACTCACCACTTAGTTCTCAAACTGAAAGCTTATATCCACAGGCTAGCTTAGATTAATTTAGGTCTTATCCACCACTTTATCCCAGGCTCACGTGCTTGACTCATACTTATTTTCGATAAAAGATAATAAATGTATTTTGTATTTTGATTTTTTCTTCCATTTGAATAGATTTAATTCCAAATTTCCTTTTAAACATCTTTTATTTCATCCTTTATAGAAGCTATTTTGAGAAATTATTTTGGGAAGTAAAAGGAATGTTAGTACCACCTTTGGTTTACTAAAGATCTTTATCTTCCAACTATTATAATTCTTTGTCCATTCTTTCTGCCTAAATTAAAAATAGGCCTTAAATGCAGAAAAGGCAAAGCATCATAGGAGAGCTTAATTTCTTATTTCTTTAAAAGATTTTAGTGACTAGTAATATTTATAATTCTTATGGAACTGTTATTTATTAACCACTTCTAACTCCATAAGCCCATCTCATTTGTTCCAAAGGAAGAAAAAGGGGCTGAGGAAAAATCTGGAAGATAAATTTTCTTTCCAGTATATTTATTGAAAATATTACAAACCACTGGGGTTGGGAACTAAAATCTCTAGCTCTGTGTTTCGACTTAACATCAGAATCTTCCCTTTAGCCTATTAACTCAGTGTAATTAGTCAAGACAGCAGGAGTTTAGGATGAAGAAAGTTTGTGTGTATGTGTTTGTGTGTGTGTGTGATTTTCAAATGTGTGTGCACAAGTGTTTTCTATGTGCACTTTTCTTGTGATAGTGGATTTGGGACATACATGCATTTTTGGTAATACAGAGAGGTGTAAAAGATTTCTACTGAGGGGATGTCTTTGCATTTTTTTCTGCATTACTAGTACTCTCCAGCAGTAATTTCTAAATTGTGCCTTCTTCTGAACGTGATGGCTGGGAATGCCCCTTTTTGGAGATCATTATACAAGCCTCTGTATGATGCTTACTCATCTGGAAAATGGAGAAAAACTGGATAACAAATGTGACCAAAAAAAAAAAATCACTCAAAGTAAAAATTTAAATTAAAGTGGCCAGCCATTCCCAGGGTTCACCACAGACAAGGAATCATATGTGAAGGGTGTTCACCCTCCTGCTCTGCTTACTGGCTTAAGTGAATTTGGGCAATTCACTTAACCTCTCTGTGCCCCCATTTCCTTCTTCTGGCATCCTATGACACTGGTAGTGAATTTCCTTGCAGTAATGTGACAATTACCCGATTAGTGACTATTAAACTCTGTGAAGATAGAATACAAGGAAATGCTTAATAAAATGATAAATAAGGAAAAAAATGGACAGTAAAGGGCCTGTAGCCACAACTGGAAAAATTATTAAAGGTTACTTTGAGAGGAACAATGAGAGATGTCTCCTAACACTGTCTAATTGCTGACTGCCTGATCTTATAACTCAGAGCTTGGCCTAAGCTTTTATGGTGCGTGACAACTGGGTCTTCAACACCTGCTTCATGGAGAGGCTGCCACCCTAGCCAAGTTTGCAATCACAGGAGCATCTGAACTTTCCCCCTGAGAGTCACTTTCATTTCATAGACACCTCTTGTTAAAAAACTAGACTTTTTTTTTTTTTTTTTTTTTTTTCAAAGACAGAACACTAAGTCATTTCTTTCCCCTCCAGAGCAAACTTCCCCTCTTTTCTCTCTAGAATGGTTTTACTTCTGTAGTTCCCTGTAGTTCAAAGGCAGAAATAGAAAATAATGGGATTTGGCTGATGGGTTATAATCCTAAGAATTCCAAAACTTTTCATCCAAGGGCCATTTCTAAAGAGAGCTTTTATCCATTTGTAATTTCAGCTGAGAGCTATTCAGCCTGACTCAGGAGGCACCACATAAAGGCTTTAATATGCACTGGTCTGCCACTGTCCCTTTGCAAGGGCAGAGACAGATCTTCTGTGTGGTGCTTCTCAGCCCATTTGTGAGAGCATTCATTTGACAGAGGAAGAGCCTGGAGCTAAACTGGGAGGAATTGAAGGCTGTTTCCTTGACCAAATCTACTGTCAGAGCAGGGACTTCCCCATCTCTACCCACTGAAGGAGGCCTTAACATTTATTATTAGTCAGGCTCAGCTAGGAAGGTATATTACTGAAGTAGGCTTATTTTCATTCAGAAAGGCAGCATGACAGTAGGGAAGGGGAGATGGTGCTTTGTGACCCAAATGTCAGAAGGGATGTGATCACACAATACATACACACATATGCATACACACATATACATACATACACACACACACACATACTCATGCTTCACCACCTCATCTTTTCCGGTTTCAAGGAAACAATGAGATGAATCTCTTTTCTACGGAAGAACCTGAATGTGTCTACAGAGGTTGGACATGTGCTCTTGTCTATGGTCCATACCTCTGCCTTCCTGGCTATAACCTGGAGTCTGCCAGCCATTATTCAGAATGAATAGGGAAGCTCTGAGCAATTTTTTCCCATTAGAGCAGGAAAATAATATAGAACAGTAACTTTTAGAAATACCCCTGTAGTATCTAATGATTGCCTTAGGAGGGGATAAGAATAATTTATTTCCATGCAGTCCCAAGCCCTTAAGATTGAGCAATGAGGCCTCCCCAAGTACTTAGAGAACAGGGAAATAAGGTTGCCCCGTGAGAATTAAATGACTTGAAAACAACGCTTAGCAAAATGTTTTCTAGTTCCATGGGAACATACTAGAATATCACTTAATTAGTGAAATGGTCACATTTGCAGTCAGCATACATCATGTAAAAGGAGCAGCCACGTAGCAAGTTGTCTTCAGAGGATCCAGCTGCCTGCAAAATCCAAGGGATAGAAAGAGAGACCAGGAGGTCGTGAGCTTCCTGATTACCAAGCCTCATAAGGTCTGGATGAACCATCCTCAAGACCTTTGGCCACATTCTGTTCTAATTGTGCAGTTACTAAGCAGCCCATTGATTTAATACTTCATCTCACCCGATACTTACATATGGAAAAAACTCCTGAGTAGGAGATATAAACACCTTAGTCACCAGAGAGAAATATTCCCTATTTACAAATTAATTACTTGGCTGTCTAGTTCACCTATTAGTTTCAAATTAATTCTGATAAGTTTGTCTCTAAAAGTCTAATTATTTATGTGTTTACTTATAAAATTCTGCTTTCATACCCGTAAGACCAAGGACCATGGTGAATTCACTAAGGTAATGCCACCCAGGGAGGAATCTTGGAGGGCAGCCACTGCATCCTGGTGATTGTTCCTACATGAATGTTTTCTCCCATTTAAATTTCAATAATTCCTAGTTTCTACAGGTATGGTAAAGAATCTCTAGAAATTGAAATAATTATCATGTTTCCCTAACATATGAAGCTGATATTGTTGTTTATAAAATTGAGTCTTTTCCTCTGGAATGCACATTTTGTTCATTTAGGAATCTGGTTCTCAGCAATGTGCAGTCTGATAACACCTGGTAATTCTCATAGTTAAAGGGCATGAGGAAAAACCAACTCCACTTTAACCAAGTTTGAGTGATTAGGATATAAAGCAGGAATTGATTTGTTTTAAATTCTTTCCTATCAAAACACACTCCCTTCAAATATCCATTCAATATTATTTTCCAAATTCCCACTATGTGCTCACCATTTGCTGGTGTTTGGAGATACATTGGTGAACAAGGCAAACCCTCACAGAATTTGTGGTTCAGTAGAAGAGGTAAACATTAGGACAAACATTCCCAAGACAATCCATTGATAGGAACTGCAAGGGTGTTAAGTTCCAGGAAGAACACAAACAACATATTGCATTGAATGTAGTGGGGCTTATCAAGAATAGATTCTCTGACAAAGTAGCATTTAGGCTTGGCCTTAAAGGGTAAGTAGGAACCCATCAGGGGATGACATTGAGGAAGAGCAACCAAACATAGAAAAAAAGAATGAACAGAAATCTTGAGGTCAAAAGGAAAATAGTATGTTCCACGAAATTGAAGGAGGTCAGAGTCGCTGAAACTGAGAACTGTGAGGTGAGAATGGAGGTTTAATGCAATCTGCCTGCAGAGCATTCCAGTTTCCATTGCGGATTTTTTTTATTCTTTTAGCAACTACCCATTGAGGACCTACTATGAACCAAGAACTAACTGTTCCAGGTATTTGCCATGTAACAGGGAACAATCTCCTTGGGAGGGAGGCAAACAATAAATAAGCACATTTCTAGTATGTCAAAGGTGGTTAATATTGTGAAGAATAATAAAACAGACAAGGGAAATGGAAGCATGAGGGCTGAAGTTTGGGGACTATTTACATAGGGTGCTGAGGGCTGGCCTAACTGATAAGTTGGTGTTTGAGCAGACGAGTGTCATGATTTAATTCCCATTTAAACAGCTCACTCTGGTTTTTGTGTTGAGCAAGATGATGAGGTGTGGGGTGGGGGAGGGAAGGGACACGGCAAGAAAACCACTTAGGAAGCTATTGTCTTCAACCTGAAAGTAATGGGGAATAATTAAAGAGTTTTAAGTCAGGGAGTTATACTTCGTTAAAATATCATGATACATATTCTTCTTTTTTTTTTTTTTTAAATGCACAACATGAAAGTTGCTAGTTAAGTTTTTTTTTTTTAGTTTTTATTTATTTATTTATTTATTTATTTATTTATTTATGTATGTATGTATGTATGGCTGTGTTGGGTCTTCATTTCTGTGCGAGGGCTTTCTCCAGTTGCGGCAAGCGGGGGCCCCTCCTCATCGCGGTGCGCGGGCCTCTCACCATCGCGGCCTCTTGTTGCGGGGCACAGGCTCCAGACGCGCAGGCTCAGTAGTTGTGGCACACGGGCCCAGCCGCTCCGCAGCACGCGGGATCCTCCCAGACCAGGGCTTGAACCCGTGTCCCCTGCATTGGCAGGCAGATTCTCAACCACTGCGCCACCATGGAAGTCCCCATGATACATATTCTAATGATAAACCTCAGTTTAACAATTAATTAAAAATACAAATACCTTAGTAAATTTAAGTACTGTCCTATCTTAAACTAATATATTAATTACTGCTAAATTTCACTTTGATTTTTCTATTTACCTTTTTTCTTTTTTTTTTTTTTTTCGGTTTCCTCTAACTTGCAGTCATTTGGCCTGGATGCATCTTCCAGCTCTTTTCTGGTGTTGGCATAAACTGGACTAATTCTAGCCCTAATAGCCCTACTAAGGAAACATTTGGTCTGTGTTTTTCCAGTCTCAATAAATCCCTTGGATCCCTAAGGCTTCCTTGTGTAACAGATAACTGCTGCACTGGAGTACAAGAAAAATCCGACTCATCAATATTGTCAAGAATTCTAATATCACTTATTCTGGGATTTCTTGCTCCCTCTGCTGGATTGTACAAAATTCCCAGAGTCATGGTGCTGCCAGAGAATGGAGAAATTTCCCTTCCATTCTGTCCGCGTGTTGGGTGGCTCCTTCCTGAGCTCCCATGGGCAGTTTGAATGGAGATGACACCATTGATGGCATTTAGTTGCTCAACGCCAAACTCAATCATGAGAACACAGCTCAGCAACCAAAGCTTTGGTCCTTTAGTGTTGGCTGCTGCTGCCTTCGCATCTGATATCCTGCTAATTCACTGCTGCTGTATGTAAGAATTTTTAGCCATGGACTCTCTCAGAAACTAGCAAATTGTAGTCTTCATTTCCAGAGAACCCACAGTCCAGTCTTCCAGGTGTCAGATTCAGATTCTCAGAAACGAAACATCTGGAAAGTCATGTGAGTACCTCTGGAATCAGATACCCCTCAACTAACCAGACCACAACATCTGGCCTGGTTTCAAAGACAAGTATAATAATGACTCTGGATATGTGTAGAACTCCTTTCATTTCGGTTTTCTACTAAACTAGCTAATAAGCTTTGCAAAGGATATGGACAGCATATACATGGACACTCCCCATACCCTCCAGCGACATCTAAACTGCTCACAGTGGCTTGCCTGAAATATGGTGGTCAGTGCAGCCCACACTAAGTGAAGATTCAGCTAGGTTCAAGGATTCAGGACTTGAGCTAACTGCCTCTCTTACCACAAGGCAGGCAAAGAAGACATGTCAAGACCTAAATATCTCTCTAGTACCATAATGAGGAAATTCATGTTCTGTATTTACTTCTGTGTTCTCTTTCTTAAAGAGTAGTCAAATTTACAAAATAGTCCTGGCCCCATCTCCCACCCCCAGACAGCATCACCCCTTCCTTCATCTGCTAACAAAGAAGGAAGAGCATTCTAAAACAGAAGGGAAAAAAACCCACACACAAATTAATATCTCCATTATTTACCATGTATCATTAGTGTAAGTGTAAAATGATTTCTGGTTCATGACATCTCTTTCCTTCCTTCTTCCCTTCCAGCTAATATGAAAGAACAGAGGCTATTTTACCCACCATACATTCCTGAGGATTTTAAGTTGCCTGGCATACTAGGTCTGTGAGGTACCTTCTCAATTCTCATTTCCAGATGAGACAAAGCTTTTCTTGGCAACTCTTTATATTCTTTCCACCACCAACTCTTCTGATTAACATCTAATCCCATAAATTTATTTTTATACTTAATTTTGTTGATTGCCAACCATTTTAGATCTGGGTCACCATAAAATACTGATGAAAGTTTATGCCTTTTAATTTTCAGGGCATAAATTGTTAAACATTTCAACTGATGTATTTTTAGAAAAGAATGTGCAAAGACCTTTTCTCAGAAACCAACATAGTCCCTTAAGTCCACTCAGGAAAAGGAACTATAGGCTACACTAAGTGGAGGATGATAAAGAAAATATCATTTGAGAGGGAGTGGGGAGGGCTTCATTCGTGAGATGATTACATTTCAAATATCTACCACTAATACTAGTTATAACTGTAGCTCCAACTTCTAGTCAGCCTCTGTCTTGGTTGGGCTTCTTAGTTTTCATAAGCAAACATCAAGCTTACCTCAGTTTGACTGACTCTTATAGGTATGGCTCTGCTGTCAATTAGTTTAAAAATATCTACACTCCAAGTATTGGTTCTATTTGATGCTCTATATTTATACTTGATCGTGAAAACTATTTGTGATGGATTAGCTGAACAATACAAAATCTTTCTTTACTCTGTTCTAATTTTATCCTTGGATCATTTGGGACTGCTATTGAACTGCTACTATGAAACTGTGCCTTAGTATCATGGCCACTTGAAGAACTGGCATTGAAGGATGTTTATGAGTAAATATCCTCACCCTACATTAATTGTAAGGAGATTGTTGAGGGCAGTTTTTCCCTTATCACAAACTCTCCTTTTATGAGGCTCTATCAGGGACATTTTTATTGTCAGGTTTCAATAAGAAAAAAGATTGCCTCTCCGTTGTTCTTTTTTTTTTTTTTTAACAAACTCTAACTGAATTTTTATGACATGTTGAACACTGACAGGTATAAGCATACACTGATGAACACAAAGAGATGTGGTCCCTAAACTCAAGGAACTTAGAGTTTAATAAGTGAGAGAGGTGTGAAATATACTAACCTATAAAAAAATGTTGAAATGAAGCTGTAATGTGTTCTGTGAAGAACACAATTGTGCCATTTTCAGGGCACAGAATAAGGACTTGACCCATTTGTGAGGTCAGAGAAGAAATGAAAGGGGCGATGGGAAGTCATTGAAGATTTTCAGCATGTTGGGAAAGTTTGATATGACTAAATTTATGTTCTGAAAAGAACACACAGCTGCAGTGTGTTTCCCTTTTGGAACAGGCTCCTAGGAAGCACAGACCAAATTCCCAGCCCATTTTTCCCAAAGTCTGTAACACATGATGACATTGATTTCAGTCACTAACTTTATCCCTGACTCAATATTACTCTTCCTTCTATTGATTTCCCTTTATCTTATTTTTCTTGCTTAGCAAATTTATTTTATTTTTCTGGACATATTTATAATTCATATAATTTTTTTGGTGGGGGGGGTATAGAGGTAAGATACTAATAATAAACAAATGAAAGAGAATATGTCCTAGTTCTGAAAACATTGACAACCAATTTGAAGAATTAGAGAAAGAGTATGGAAGAAATGGCTCTGAAAAATACAAAAGACAGATAAGAGAATAGGACTTGATAGATTATTTTACAGATAAGAGAATGTAATTTTTAAGCAAAGTTGATTTGAACCGGTCAGCAGCTTTGGGATCTCAAGCAAACCCTGTGTCTTTTTCAATATAGATACACTTTTATCTCTTATATCTTTCTCTTAATCTTGGGTCTCTTGTTCTTCTACTTTCTAAATTGCTTGCTGTTAGGCAATAAACTCAGCAAAGAAAGAGAACTTGCTTTTATTTATTTATTTTTCTTTAACCCTGCCCCCCCTACCCACACCCCTCTTAGCATTCAAAAGTGTTCATTCTTTCTCATAGTTTACATTTGTTATTGGTAGGGCTGGCCTCTGGGTTTCCAAGCATTGGCATGTAAAATTGACAATTACAATTAACATGTCTTCTCTGTTTTCCCTCTACTCCTCTCCCTTTCAATAGTTAAGAGAAAAAGAGTATCTTTTGGCTGTGGAAAAGCCAATGCTCCTATATAAAATGCTGATGAACCCTGCCACTAGCTTACACAAAAAATGAGTAGAGAAGAGAGGATCGATATTACATGGTTTTTTTAAATTTTTCTGATATTTTTATTTCATCCCAATGTTTTTGGGATAAAACAGTAACATAATCATATAGGCAAATTTTCCTTTCATTAGTTAACCTGTTATAGCTATCAGGTCTAATGAGGTCATCTTTGAACAAACAAATGAAAGGAGCACTGCAGAGGCTGAGGGTGAGGTAAAATGATACTGGGTCTCAGGAGCTGGAGGTTAACCTTCAGGCCAGTGAGAAATACTGAGCACCAGGGGAAAGTGGATGGAGAGAACTTAGGGTCTTTATGGAAGGTTTTCTTTTTTCCCCTGTGAAAGCAACTTTAACCTTATAAAAGATGTACTTTTGTCTTGTTAATCTGGCTTTGAAGAAGAATGACCCTGAGAGGGAAACAATAGCAGCAGCGAAGTATATAGGGTAAAAACTCTAGGAGCCTTTTCACCATCTTCAGAGTCTGGTTTGGGGCAATAGCAAAGTGTATCCACTAAGAAAAAGGCATCAAGTTTAGTAAAACATGTTCCTGCGCTCTCCTCTTTTCAAGACAGTGCTCTGTGTTCACTTACCCTTTATGAGGGAACTTTCTGTCTCCCTGCTTCCACTGGAAGGCATTTTTCTTTTTCTTCACTCTTGGAATATTTCCTTCTTTTTCCTTCCTTTTCTTGCTTCCTTCTTCCTTTCCCTCATTTTCTCTCTTTATTTTAAAGCTGCTTTAAGAACCCACCACCTGGCAGCAGCATGGAAATCCGGCAGGTGAGCTACTTGAGGGCCACAGGGTGAAGATTGCTCCTAGTCTGCAGGGCTCTGTAGGGACACTTTGGAAAAGCTTTCGCTTGAGTAGACCTGGAGCAGAAGCAGGCAGGTGTTCCTGCTGCACTTGATACCTCATGCCTCATTAATAGTTAGAAATCCTTGGTTGAGGTTTAAAAATCTGATATTTAGTTACACATACTCTGGACTAGAATGTATCATGATTATTTGATTTAATTTGGGAGATAGATGTATAATATTTGGACTTTTTGTATTACAGTTATAATTTTTATTGACCTATAGACATATACATGGAGTGTGTGTGTAGAGATCTATCATCTATCTATCTATCTATTTATATCAGGCATCTAGAGCAAGAAGAATATCAGAGCCAATGTCCCTGAAGGACTCACCTGGCCTCCTTTCTATCACTCCTCCTCCTCCAGGTGTAGCCACTGTCCCAACTTAGAACACTATGAATTTGTTTGCCTGTTTTATGTTCTTATATCAATGCCTGGCTCCTGGTGCCCAGCGTCAGGTTTGTGAGATTCGTACATCCTGTTGTGGCAGCTGTAGATTGTCCATTCTCATAGTGTGTCACGGTGACTCTCAAAATGTGTCCCCAGAGCATCAGTATCAGCATCATAGAAACTAATTAGAAATGCAAATTTCTGAGCAAATTCTTGAACGCCCACTTTGACCTGCTGAATGATAAATTTTGGGGGTGGGGCACTGCCTTCTGCGATTTAACAAACCCTCCAGATGATTCTGACTCCCACTCATTTTCAGAAACACTGCTATATAGTATTCCATTCTCTGCATATACTGTGATATATTTATCATTCTACTGTTGATGGACATTTGGGCTGTTTCCGGTGTAAAGTTATTATGAAGATGTATGAATTTTCCAGTACATGCCTTTTGGTGATCATGAAAGTGCACTTATTGTATGTGTATACCTAGGAGTATAATTTCTGGGTTATAGGATATGCCTTTGTTCAGTTTTAGTACATATTATCATACAGTTAATCTAAATGGTTACACTAATTTACATTCCCCAGCTGTATACAAGAGTTGCAGTTTTTTAATATAGTCACCAAAAACATACTTGGTATTCATTTTATTTTTAGCCACCATTTTAGCCACCATTCTGATGGCAGATAATGTATCTCATTAATGTTTTAATATGCATTTCTCTAATGACTAGTGATACTGAGCACTTTGTCATATACTCATTAACCATTTGTACATCTTCTTTATTGAAGTATACACTCAAATCTTTTCCCATTTTCCTATTAAGTTGTCTATTTTTATCTCATTTGTAGATACAAGTCTTTGTCACATAGATGCACTGCAAATATCTTTTTCCACTTTGCGGGATGCAAGGCAAATATGGTTTTGATAACAAATATTCCCAAAGTATAAGTATAGACGAAAAGGCTACCTTATAACTTATATATTTTTTCAACATACTTTCTATTTCCTGATTATCCACTAACTTCCTCTTTTAAGGAAACATTATTGCATGGAGTAGCAGAGCTTTGTTGCCTTATGGACACAGCCGACTAGATGCTGATAAAACCAGACAAAAGGTTATAAGGAATGTTTGGGGCAGGTCAGTCTCTCCCAGAAAACTCTAAATACTCTAAGGTTTAGGCATGTGCATCCACATTTTTTCTGTATCTTATAATCACTGTCATTTTCTTTTAAATATGGTTCCTAGGTGACTGGCAAGTAGCGCAGTCATAGACCGTGGATGATAAAGGAGGCATAACAAATCTGTGGGGAGAGGAAAAGGTTATTCAATAAACAGAGCTGGGGCAATTGGTTGGTTATTTGGATAAAAATCCATCCAGATTTTGATCTCAAGCCATTTATGAAAATATGTTCCAAGTGGAACAAAAAGTTAAATGTAAGAATTCCAACCATGAAGAACTAGAAGATAATATTTGTGAATTTTTTTTTTTTTTATTTCTTAATGTGAAAGGAAATAGCAAAGGGAAAGATACATAGAGATAACTATATGGCAATTTGAAACTTTTGAACTTCTAAATCCAAACTGAATTAACAGGAAAAGCAAACTGAACAAATTATTTTCAAGAACTCTGACACAGAGTTCATACTCTTAATCTTAAATTCTTAATATATAAGGATCCTGAACAGTTAGGAAAAACATTATGGACCCAGTAGAAAATGTACAAAAAAATAAGAAAAGTTTATTTAAAAGACATGAAATTCAACTAGCTTTTAAATTAACAGTTGTTTAAAAAAATAAACATTTTTTAAAAAGGAAGGGAAGAAAAAGTCCAAACACACATAGTCAAAGAAATAAAAATTAACCTTTTTAAAAATCGCATTTCCCATATTGCAGAGAGTTTATGCTCAAGTGTAGTTTGAATTAAGAAAGAAAAACTCTCTTGGAGAAGCAAAAATAATTTCTATTGTAACAAGGAGAGGAGAGAAAAGAGAAGAGAGAAAAGAGAGGTGATTCTGCAATTGCTAGGGAGTAGTGAAGAAAGAAAGGAATCTTTAGACAGGCTGCTGGCAGCCCTGAGAGAGTGGCCGTTTAGGCTATCAAAATAAAACAACAATAATTTTAAAAAAAACATAAGAGGAAATAAAATAGCAAATAATTTGAAGAGGATCAGAGATGATGGGTGTCATTAATTAGAATTGAAGTGAAGAATATAGAGCAGTTCACATTTTTACAGGGAGAAAAAAAATTATTTGTTGTGTTCAAAATGATCCAGACACTGTGGTTAGTGCTAGATCAACAAAGATGAATGCAGCCCACCCCTGCCTTCAAGGAGCTTAGACAGGTTACATGATAATTTGAATAAAATATTGTTGAAGCTGTTACAATGTTGGCAACTTGAATAGGATTTTATTAAATTTGCCTGGGAAGGGCTTCTCTAGTGGCACAGTGGTTAAGAATCCGCCTGCCAATGCAGGGGACACAGGTTCGAGCCCTGGGCTGGGAAGATCCTACATGCTGCGGAGCAACTAAGCCCATGTGCCACAACTACTGAGCCTGCGCTCTAGAGCCTGCGAGCCACAACTACTGAAGCCCGCACACCTAGAGCCCAGGCTGCGCAACAGCAGAAGCCACTGCAATGAGAGACCTGTGCACCGCAATGAAGAGTAGCCCCCGCTCACCGCAACTAGAGAAAGCCCACGTGCAACAGCGAAGACCCAGTGCAGCCAAAAATAAATAAATAAATAAATTTATTTTTAAAAAATATTTGCCTGGGGCACTTCAACCCAGCACCCTTGAAAACACAAGTTGTTTCTGCTGTGCGTGTGTCTGTGTGTTTTAGTTCAGCCTAAAAACTGATATTTATAATGCCGACCCTGATTCATAATAAGTGGCAAAACTGAGTTAGTATATTCTGTTAAAGATGACGGGGAAGTACAGGGAATAAATTTTAGAATGATTTGCAGCACAACTAATTTTAAAAACAATTCTGGGTCTTACAGAGTTAATCTCCGACTATCTCTGAGTCAATGGCGAGCTCTGCAGAGCTGATCGCTGCATATGCTTCTTCAACACATAGGATTGATTGAAGCATTAAAGTGAACTGCTATTCCACTTCCTTTGGGAGTACAGACCAAAATATGCGAAAGATGGGTGGCTGAGAGGATAGACACTCGTTTAATTTTTACAACACGCAAATATCCCACATGCCAGTCACTTTAGGGAAAGTCACACAGAAGGGAGATTCTAACACCTGATATTAAAGATACCACAAAAATCTGTTGTTTCAGTGAATGATTATTATGATTTAGATTGGTTTTTGCTTGATTCATCTAAGTAATTACCTCAAACCTCTGTTGTATTGTTTAATATCATGCTATGGTTTACTATTGATACTACCTGGAGAAATAAGTAAAACATTGTAAAGTACCTTGGCTTTCTGCAAACTAAAATCTTTGTTTTTGGAAAACACTGTATTTGGTAATATTATCAAAAACATTACTTTTTTCTAGAATTAGAAACAGCATGAACAGAAGAAATCTGAAAGTGTACTGGTTCAAAAAAAAGTTTTCTGCTTCATGTAATTGATTCTCTGGGAAATTTTATGACAAATATTTATCCATTGTTTTTGTAGTAATCATTGCATCGTGAAATTAAAACAGACTCAATACTGAGCATTTTTAAAACAATTATCCAGCAGTGAAATTACTATATATTTTCTTCTAAAAACAAGTTGTATCATATGTACATTGATGTGAAAAATGGCTGACCTTTTTTATTCAGTTCAGCAGCAACGTTCATTAGACTCGCTTTTTAATTTCTTCAACTGGCGCACGTAAAATACAAGGCAGGGCTGGGGGTTTAGGATGTGAACACGTGTACGTGATTCCTTTTGATCAAGAGCAGAGCTGACCCTTCTACCCACCCAGCTTTCCCTTTGTGCTTGTGTGTTCTGAACAGCCTTTCGGAGCAGAGTCCCAAATTGCAATGATGTCCCAAATCACAGGATTAATGTGTCTACAAACAGACCTCTTATGCCTCCAAAATGAAGTACTCCTTGCTAATTTCTCTTCAAGACACCAGCTTAATTGCATTTTAAACAAATGGGCTGCTTTGCTGGCCAACTTTTAAATGAGATAACAGCAATGTTCACTCTCCAGCAGTGATGAGTGCCTTGCAGTAGATTCAAAACTCTGTTCAATAACAGGTTTAATCTCACACCAGCAGATTTACTGCAGAATAAACTGCCACTGGGCTCATAATTAGTAAAACAACAACAAAAAAATCCAACCTACTAAATATTATATTCCAAAGCAGCAGGCAATGTTTTAGTGGAACATTTCAGTCCTGTTCTTTGTGAGTTTTATTGATTTTATATATGATATTGGGAATTCATGTTATGATTTAAGATAATGTTCTTTATCGATCACGTAAGCAGTTGTTTAGCTAACCAGTAACAAAATGATACCCCCATTCACAGAATATGTGACATACACAGCTGGGGAGACTACAGTGCTTCTCTCTTTAATGTTTATCTCTTCTTTATTTTATTTTTTTTTTCCTAAAAGCATATTCGCTGCTGGAAAACAACAGCCAAAAAGCATTTGTGCTTTAGAAACAATCTTCTCATAATTTTCTTTGTTGCAGCTATTAGTGGGCAATTGTGATTCAGTGAAAACCCCGTTCAACAAACAGATGTTACAAAGTATATTCTCTGCTTGCTGCATCTAAACAAATATTAATGAGGTAATTGGAACTATTAAGAAAAAAAGATAGTGCTAAGTATGTATTTATAGTCTTATGTATGAGGCTATAACCTTCTAAAATTTCTCATTTATATTGCACAATAGTAAGATATCATTATAGTGATAGGCCAAGGGACACATTTTTCATAATTGTCTTAAATATCTGTGCAAAAACCTGTATTATACAATTCTAAAAAGCTCATTTGCCATAAGAATGAACAAAAGCTTTTGTGTAAAAGTAGAAGGAAGCAACTACATGTATTTAAAAAAATCTATTTCCTTACATACACCATACACAGATTTTTAAAAATCTTACTGTTTTTTGTGTGTATAAATATAAACTACATGTGTGATAGCCAAAAAAAAAAAAAAAATCATATATCTTCAAAATATTTGATCAGTGTGTTTCTCCTGACATTTTTCAAACAGAAATAAGTTGTCTTTAGTACAAGCACTAGCTCACCTCCCATCACTCAAACATGTAGTAATGGCATGTGAGGCTAGCTTTATTTCTGGCATTAACCTTTTGATAATGAGTGTTACATCAAATGGAATTTGAGGAATCTAATGGTACTGCTGTGCAGTTTATTTTTTTAAGACCCCCAAAGCAAATTAAACCTCAGTGAGTCAGACATCATATTCACAGACAATAGCAGTTTTAAGAAATAACTAAAAAATACCAATTTACAAATAAAGCTTTTAACTCTATAGACTTACCAAGTGGTGATTTAAAGAAGAATTACTCATACTTGTCTTCATTTAAAGTGCCCCAAATTTGTACTGATCCTGAAGATTAAAAGTTTAAAAAAAGAAAGGAAAGAAAAGAAAGTATTTCCAGTTCTATCTCTGACTAATTAAGCGTGGTATTTCTAAGCCATAGACCCAAAGAATTTTAGTAGTGAAAGGCCTCAGGAATGACCCAATTCCCATAACTCACAAAGGAGGAAACTAATGTTCAGAAGAGTGATGTGATAAGCCCAAGGGCACATTTTTCATTCGTCTCATCTATTATATAGGAGCAATGTTTATTCTTTTATCACATACCTAATAAATATCGTAGTCTACACTCCGATGCATCAGATTCCAAAGTCGTTGCTCCTAACCACACACAGTGGATGACCTCACCAAAATATGGCCGCCTCACAGATCTTATACAACATCACATTCTTCTTGTTCTGATCATCTCAATTTTGGCCTGTGGGCAATGGAACGAGCATTTTTTTATTAATGTGTTTCTTCGATTTTATTGAGGTATAATATACGTGTAATAAAATGCATCCATTTCTAAGTTTACAGTTTGATGAATTTTGACAAATACCTGTGCAACCACCATCTCCACCAAGATACAGAACATTGCTTTCATTTCAGAAATTTCCTTCTGGTCCTTTTGCAATAAATCCACTCCCATCACCCACCATAGGAAATCACTAATCTAATTTCTATCATTATAGATAGAACTGTTCTAGAACTTTATATAAATCAAAGCAGAATTTTATTTATTAATCTGATTTGGCAAGTACTTATATAGAGCTTTTATGTACCAGACACCAAGTGCTATACAAATATTGTAATATTTAATTCTCATAACCATCATAAGGTAGGTATTATTATCTCCATTTTATACATACTAAAACAGAAGAACCCAGAGAGGTTTAGTAATAGTCCAAGGTCAGACAACTAGTAGATGGTGGGTCTATAATTTTAGCCCCACCAGTCTGGTTCTAGAGCATGTGCCTTAACCACTACATAATGCAGTATGAGAAAGATGATAATAATAGTTAATAGCTAAATGCTTATCTCTGCTGGCCACTCTTCCAAGCACTTACAGATATCAGCTCATTAGAATAATCCTTTTGTGTAGGTAATACTGTTCTCTTCATAGATGAGGAAGTGGAGGCAGAGGGAGGCACAGGAAGGTTATAAACCAAGAACTTGACATATGTTATGTCTGACTCTCCAAAGCCTGGAAGAGTAGCCTGATGTATGACAAGTGCTCAATAACACACATACACACACACACATACTATACATATTATATATCATATGTAATATATGACATTAACTATGTAATATATATCATAAATAGTATATATTTTACATACAAAATCACATATACAATTTTTGAATCTGTAATATATATCATTATTATATTAATGAATTCACTGGATAAATGAATCTTTTTTGTGTTGATTTTATTAGTATCCCCATTCTACAAATGAGAAAATAAAACAGACGTTCAGAAAGAGAAAGTTAATAACATTCTAAATTTATAAACCTAGTGAATGGATTGTTTGGTTTTGAAGGCAAGTGTATTGTTTTCCAAATAGCACACGTTTTTCACTCTATTTTTCCCACCATTTTTCAGCTACTCTGGTAGGTACATTTATGGCATAACTCGTCATATATACTCATCACAAAGACCCTATGGAGAAGGTTTGTCACCAGTTTGCATGTTAGATAACTCATGTGCAGGGGTTATGAGCACATTCCCCCGGTCACCTAGCTGGAAACTTATACTCTACGCTCAAATTCAGTTTAGGAGTTGAGTCTGATGTTGACAAATTTGAAAAATCTTCATTGTGTAGGGGACACAATGGAAGTGCTTGAGATTGCTGAAATAGAGGATGAAACGGACTAACACAAAGCTAGTCAAAGTAACTTATAGCTAAGTGAGTACTTCCAAGTGCCAGAAATTTTATATACTGCATTTACTGAATCTTAGTCACTATCAACTGTTAAGACACATTCTGATTTCTGATTTGTTGAAATGTGAAAGCAATCATGATTTGGAATCGATGATATATACAGTGTTATCTCTAACTCTTAAAATGACCCCATATGATTATTATCTCTTTTTCAGAGGAGGAAAACAAGGCTCAAAGAGAAAAAGTGACACGTCTGTGGGCCCAGATTTGGATTTGGGTGGCTCTGAAGCCTATCCTTTCATGAGGCCTGTCTCATCTATCATAGTTTTCTGCACTGCCAGATTATTTTGCATATTTGAACACCACTCCTGCAAATTGGGGACATTCAAAGTTTTTAGAGCGCATTCACTCTATGGGAAGTTTACCACTTTGCTAATCCAAATTATTGTCTGTTCGAACTTCTGAACTGCCTTTAAATTAGTATTGCACCACACAATCTGCAATTAATTTGTTTTCAAAAAATCTCACGTTTTTTGCTCCTGTGGTTTGCTCAGACATACGCTTCCATTAGTTACAAATGGCTAAATCCAATTCTTTCCAGAAGATCACCCTGTCTTTCATGATCAGCTAACTGCTAACGCACTATGCCAGTAAGGGAACTATTGTATTTTGACAACATGTTCCCTTCAATGTATCTTATTTTTACAGTGAAGTGTTATAATATTTTAGTAAAAAAATTTAGTCAAATAATTTTAGAAAATAAATATGTTCACATGTTCTGATGCCTTTTTGTAATTTCAATTTTAAAGCAGTGTGAATTTATAGCTTCCCAAATATAACCCATCAGAAGAATGAATACTGCTACACCCCTTGCAATTCCCATTTTGATCTTTCATATCTGAATTCATATCTCCTTGTTACTTTTACGTATAGCAGGAAATGTTCATCTGATTCTTCCTCAGCTGGATGGGACTTTTTTCTGAAGTCACAGCAAGGACTTTTTCTGAAGTCACAGCCATGACTTTACATCTAATGTAAAAGACTAGATCTTCTAATGGCAACTTTTTTCATATCACATTAAAAGTTTCTTGTGACGAGACCTATGTGATTTTGTGGAAATAAACTCCTGACAAATAACTGACCATCTATCTAGGAGATATGATTTAGTTAACATCGATAGAAAAAATGCTTCCTAGACTTGTAATTTATACAAATAATGAAATCTTTATTTTTCTTCTCAGAAAACTTTCAGTTATTCATAAACTTTGAAACGTGTGGTGATACCACCTTCTATGCTTAATTTTTTTCCCCATTTTATTTCCTCTCTCTCTCTCTTTCTCTCTCTCTCCCTTTCCCCAGCTGCGGTTTATGAACCCAAATGAAAGAAGAACTATTCTAGAAATACAGCAAACTTAGACTGGACATTTCAGGTAGGTTTTTAAAATTCTTTAGGAATGTAAAGCTCCCTTATGCGTAAGCAACCCTTAAAAGTTGTCGGTGCACTTGAATCTTCCTTGTTTTCATTCAGTCTCCATAATTACCTCAAGACACAGTCAGGGCAAGCAATACTAGATATCAGGGCTGGCTTTGCGGGTGTGGACTTGTGCAATCGAACAGGGCCCTGTGCTGGGAAAGGCGCAGCACTCTGTTTAAAGTTCTACTTAATAGTATTTTATCAGAGCCCTGCATTTTCACTTTGCACGAGGCCCCCAAAATTTATGTAGCTGGTACTGTGAGTTATCCCCATATAATAGATAGGATGATTTCTTTCTCTGTTCTACGTGAGAGGAATAGCTACCAAAGAGGAACCAAGAAAAGGGCAGATAGAGAAGTTAATTGGAGTAAACAGTTGTTATGTTTTGGTTTCATTCTTTAGCTTAAAATGTAAATTGGCAAAACATGAGACACATTCATACTCAATTACTATCTACCACCAAACATAAGCCATTATTTTTCCTCACTGAAAAATCCATACCCTAAAAAGGATGAATTGTCATATATTTGAATTCTCACAAAGTCTGTAATATTATGGGGTGATCTTTCAATTATTTTATTTTGAACATTAGCTTGAGATAACTTCAAATTGCTAGTTTGTGATATTTATATATATATATCACATGATAGATTCCATTAGAAAAAAGGCAAATAAATACATTTAGTCATTTTTGGACAAATTATCTCACAACTGTAAGTGTTGTATCTCACTGTAAAAAAAGCCTTCTTAAAACCATTTTTAAAAGATAAATGGTAAAATTTTACCTCATAGAGATAATAAAAATATGCCTTCAGGGTAATTAAAAAAAAAAAAGTAGAATGGTATGGGAATGGACGCTTGTAACTGCAAATAAAATTTCTAGTGACAGCATCATATATGAATTCAAAATGAATTCAAACAACTTTGACAGAAGCTGTGCTCTGGAAGACTGAGGAAGATGGCTCAAAGGGGGACTCTGGTATGGGGAAGTCACCAATGTTAGAGATCATGAGAAAGGTTTGATAAAATTATTCCATAAAATTCAAGTGTGGACATAATTTATAAATTTACATTTTATTGTAAAATATTTAAATTTAAACATGTATAATTAAATTAATAAATATTGTAAGTACTGTTGTCATTTATTTAATCTACCTGCCTCCAGGTTTATATATTCAAATTGTTCCCTTCATTCCCCCAAAATCTTTCAGTTGGGAGAATGAGGCATTGCTGTGTATTCAGGTTTACCTTATCTTTAAATATTTGCGGTAATCATAAACCTTTCAAAATCACATATTAAAGTAAAACGATTTTCCTGCTATTTTATGTTATTTGCTCTTTATACAATGTGGATGGTTGATTAGTACAGTTAATTGAAAGTTGAATATATTCAGGCATTCTCAGTTGAAAGGTTCTTTATAGCTACAGAGTGCCAAATTGAATTATTTTCATCTCTCTAGTCCAGTCCTGGGCTGTGAAGCTCTCCGGGACAGCTCTGCTGAGATTGATTACATGCACACATCTGTATTCCCCCCAAAGTCCTTCATTCCTGCCTAAATGAAAAGGAAGTTTGATCACCTGCCCCCCTCCCTCTCACCCGCTAGACCCAGGGCAGGAGGCAGGTGTTCTGGAGAGGATGAGGTTACAACCACAAGCAAGCACCCTGAGAATTTAAATCGATCTTAAATGAAAACAAACAAATAAGACCAAAATAAACCCTACTTACTCTGCATAGATATTTCCTTTCTGCTCCTGTTTTAATTAAAAACCTTTTTTTTTCCCCTGAATGCTTTTATTCTTTTCTCTCCCATCTTTCTCTTCCTTTCCATTCCTACTGCCACAGTCTTATCACAAAATGTTTTTACTCCCTGTCTACATTTCCTCCTTGCAGTTAGTCCTCACTTTCATATCTTTTACCCCTCATTTCAACCCATCTTCAAGCCTGCTGCCCAGGTGCTCTTTCAAGTGCCCAATTAATATCCTCTCAGCTCTTGCTCACACATTTTCTATGGCTCCTGACTGCTTATGAATAAAGTAAAATTTTCTTATTCACTAAACTGTGATCCCAATTCACTTTTCCAAATTTGCTTCTTACTATATTAGCAACCTAAACTCAACCAAGAGATACCTGAAATGGTTCTTTAATATAATCGTTAATCACATTACCTTGTTGTAATTTATGTATCCTAGTGGGATACTTTAAGTCTTGTCTAGAACAAGATAGAATAAAAAGGTAAAATACCTTAACTTTGAAATAACATATTTTCAGCTCTCTGGTTTTGTTCATGCTGTTCCCTCTGGAATACTCTCTCATCCTGGTATTTGCTATTGAAATCCATCCACATTTCATGGAAGCCCAGCCTGTATGTCATTTCTTGTGGGATGAATTTCTTAATCAATGAAGTCAGACTCTTTTCCTCCCTCCTACCCTTGAACACTGTAGACCCCTCATACGATGGCTCACATAGCCTGGTATTACAGATAACCTTGAATTTTACCTACTGAATTATATGCTGATTACACATAAGATTTATAGCCTTTAGTCTTAAAGTCTAGCACAGTAGCTTGCACAAAGGAGATGCTCAATAAACACACATTGACAGAATGAATGAAGAAATTAATAAAGTTGAATTTTATGCCTCTAAATTTCCATTTAAATTATGGACTTATACTGAGGGCTTTTTTTTTTTTTTTTCTAGTAAGTCTCCTGTTTAAAAAAAAAAAGTAATTTCATGAAGTGGACCACTTTATGATATTTGTGTCATGGAAAGAATTCTACTTAGCAAGACATTCATTCTCTTGATACATCCTAGTTGTGAGATGGTGGGCAAGTCACTTAAAGCTTGGGACCTTCCTTTCATAATTAGGCACAATAATAATAGATAACATTTAAAATAGTCTTTACTGTGTGCCAGGAACTGTTCTAATACTTTATGTATCTTACTTCATTTAACCTTCACCAACACTAAAGAGGCAGATACTATTATTATTACACTGTTACAAAACAAGGAAGAGGTAAGTTTTCAAGTTCACATAGCTATTAGGTGGTAAGAAATGGGATTTGAACCTATTCCTTTTAGCTCCAAAGTCTGTGTGCATTCTATATTATCTGGTGGTACTGGATGAACTAAACATTATATTTGTTTCAATCAAAAAACCTATGAATATTTGATAAATGTGTTACTCTATTTCAGTCCTTAAGTATGATGGAACAGGTAAGGCAATATTCCTAAACTTTAGTAAAATCTTTTGTTATTCTGAATAGTTATGGTTAAAAATCAGATATGGGTTCAAGATCATCTTCCCAACCATATAATCTGTGCGGTTGCACAGGCCCTACACTTAGACGGGCCCCATGCTTGGTTTAATAAGTTTTGAAATTCTTAATAATTTTTTAACAAGTGCTCCAGATTTTCATTTTTTACTGGGACCCATAAATTATGTAGCTGGTTCTGATTTAATGTTTTGGGGACAAATATAAATATTTTCTCAGTACATTAAACTAAACATTAAAGTCTTATCCCTCCACTCTCACTTCCCTTTCCTTCAAACATGCCTCAAAAGATATGGAATCAAGATCTTAAAACAGCTAAAAATCTCTTTTATAAGAAAGCAATAGAATTTCCTGAATAAGAGGTTAATATTAATATGTCCATCTGGTAGACAGATGAAATTTTTATCTCACTTTCCTCACCCTGGTTTAGTTAAGAATTGCCCCCTGTTCCCCATGAACCAAGGTATATGAATAAGTATTCTTCCTTCTTCTAACCCTGTGTAATTTTTGGAGCTGCTTTTGACTCTTTTTTTTTTTTTTAATTCTTCTGTACCCTCTCCTGGCTAGCCTTGGTTACCCTAGCCCTCTGCAATCTCTGGGCTTTCTTTGGGACTCACGTCCATTCTTTCATTTGGCAATGAACTCTGTTGAGTCTCTACTATAGTAGAGAAAAAGAAACACTGAGATGATGTGACCCTGACTGTGTATTTTTTCTCCCCATTATGATAAAATGTATAAAATGCATTTGAAAGACGGCCCAAGAATGAATACTATTCTGTAATATGAGCATGGTCTAAACACAAGAAACACAGATTAGGTCACTTTTTATAAAACACATCTTTCTACTAAGAACATCATTTAAGTTAAGATCCCTGCTATGTGCTGGAGAGGTGAAGATGAGTCTAGGCAGTTTCTGTCCTCCTGCAGCTCTGCATACAAGGGAAGAGCTAGTCATACACTTAGTGATCACACACTCACATGCACTTGACAATATCAATGTAAGTAAACTGCATTATGGATCCACTGGGAAATAAAATAGGACACAGATACATGTGAGCAGAAGAGATAATACTTGGGCTTCCTCTGAGGGTGGAGAAGGGCAGTCTTTGCAACAAATTCAAAAGACAAAGCCATGAAATTGCAGCATCTGTTTGTAAAAGTGAGTGATTTGCTGTAATTGGACCTGGGGTTCATGGGACTGAGAGTATAGGTAAGGACAGATGCACCATGCAAGACCTGGATGATATCCTGTTAAAAAGGATGAATCAATAAAAGGTTTTAAGGGATAAAGAGACTTAAAAGAAATATGTGTTTAACATAGATAATACCTGTGGTAGACAGAATAATGACTCCCCCTCTCCCCTAAAAAGATATCCACATCTTAATACATGGAATCCGTGTATGTATTAAGTTAGGCAAAGGGGAATTAAGTTTGCAGTTGGAATTACAGTCACTAATCATCTGACCTTGGATTATCCAGGTGGACCAAATAAAATGATAAGTGTCCTTGTAAGTAGGAGAGGAAGGCAGAAGAGAAAGAAACAGAGAAATTGAACCATGAAAAGGATTCCACCAGATGTTTCTGGCTTTGAAGTTGGAAGAACCTAGCCATGAAACAAAGAATGTAGGCAGCCTCCAGAAGCTAGAAAAAAACAAGGAAATGGGTTCTTCCCTAGAGCCTCCAGAAAGAATGTAGCCCTGCTGATACTTTGATTTTCTTTAGCCCAGTGAGACCAGTGTCAGACTTCTGACCCCCTCAAATTGTAAGATAATAAATTTGTGTTGTTTTAAGATAAAGAATTTTTTAAGTTGTATAAGATAGTACATTTTTGCTATGCTGTTTCAGCAGCAATAGGAAACTAGTGCAATATGCTAAATTCATAATAATATAATGAAATCCTGAAAAGTCAATTTAAAAATATGATTTAATAATCAGTAAATATATTCTGCTAACTATCTACCCTCTCCTAATTTTCATATGTCTTGGTACACATTTCTCCGTGCTCCCTACTTGTGCCTGCTGCCTCCTACGGATTCCAGATTACTTAGATTTGTAATCACAGTCTTCTGCTTCCAGCTATATTCAGGACAAAAGCATAAATACCAATGCGCATTATAGTCTAGCTATAAGCTAATAAAAAAAGAGGCAGTTACTGAGTTTTTTGGCATATCACCATCTTTCTCTTGGGCAGAAGACATTACCTTTACTTACATTTTTCTGTGCCTGGATTAGTATTTTTACTTGTATCAAATGCAAAATAATTTGGATATGGCAAAAAAAAAAAATATTTAAAAGTTCAGGGCTTCCCTGGCGGCGCAGTGGTTGAGAGTCCGCCTGCCAACGCAGGGGACACGGGTTCGAGCCCTGGTCTGGGAGGATCCCCCATGCCGCGGAGCAACTGGGCCCGTGAGCCACAATTATTGAGCCTGCGCGTCTGGAGCCTGTGCTCCGCAACAAGAGAGGCCGCGATAGTGAGAGGCCCGCGCACCGCGATGAAGATCGGCCCCCGCTTGCCACAACTAGAGAAAGCCCTCGCAGAGAAATGAAGACCCAACACAGCCATAAATAAAATAAATAAATAAATAAAAGTTCAAAAAGGCATTTGAGATACTTGACACATTGCCAAATCCATAATTGCAGATTTTGTTTATGCCATTCCTTTTGACATAGGGTAAGGCAGCTGTATAAAAACTCATTTACTTTAAGGTGACAATTCTGTTTAGAACAATTGACTAGGGAGGTTAATATTTACTCTACTTCTCTATCACTGTTGACGTGTTAACTATATTGCATAAAATCCATTAAGTACTAAAGATTACTTCGCAAACTGCAATATGTTGATTTACTTCTAAAACGCAGCTCATATGGTCACAAAGTGGCAGAAAATCTTTGTGCGTTTTAAAGGGCAAATGATTTTATTTGAGCATCAGGAACATGAATAGTGGCATTCCAGTTTGGAGTCATTTATCCTTGTAGTGGAATGACCAAAACTCTTCCACTCAAGAAAGCAGACTACCTACAAAGAAGTTGCTGGTACTGTCCTCTAAGGGTGCCTCAGCCTGAAAAGTTAATAACCGTTTACCCAAGAGAGTGAATAAGAAGATAAATGTGTCCCTAGGTGCTGACAACACTAATTCCTTTTTGTGAACCAGGTGGGTGTAGTCTTAAGACCTATGTGGTCTAGGAGCTGCCTGCTGGCTAGGAAAAAGCATCATGGCAAAACAGAGGTTATCGTTTCTGCCAGACATTCTCCAACAGTTAATGCGGTCAGCATCAAATAAACCAGAGAATTGCATAATGCATCAATTTAATTAAAGCTGAATTTTGTCACTAATTTCTTCTGACTGTTGTGAGACCACTTCCTTGCACATGTCCCTTAGGATTATGACTGGATCTTTCTCTAGCCTTCGTGGAAGTTTGGCATCAATGTGAAGGAATGCTTTCACAGACCATATCCCTCTCTGAGTTGCGATGTTGTGAAAATTTGAAGCCTTTATACAGGCTTTAATCAGAAGTTTTGTTCCAAGGGTTTTCCGACGTGAAACAAAACAAAAGTAGTTTTTTGTTTGTTTGTCTTTCCTGTAGGTACATCTTTGAAGAGGTGGCAGTTTCTCCATTCTGCTGAGAATAGTGTGGAGAATCCTTAATTCTCTTAATAAAAGTCATAGCACTCACCTGGCTTTTCAAAGCTTAAGAATTTATCCTTAAAACTCTGTTAAGTACAAAAAGACTTTAGTCCTTTTATCCTACAGGAAAACCTTGAACTAATTGTTATTTGGCTCTTAGCAACAGTCCCTCAACGGCAAGCTCAAGGAAGATCTCTGAGGTGCCTGCCACCGGTCCTTTTCTGTGGAAAATCAAATGTTCTGCTTTGATCAAATTAGACACCACTACCCAGTCACCTTCCCTGAATTTCACTTCATAGTTACACCTTTCACTTTTATCAAATACAGCTACAAGATATGCATTTAATTTCTGCTCTTTCTCCATAACAATGTGGATGATATCGCTCACCACACTGCACACTGCCCTCTATAAATTGTTCTACGCAAGAAATCTCTCGTAGGATTAAATACCAAGGAAGTTTCTTGAGAAACTTACTTCCTTCTTTACAATAAAGAGGGTGACGTATTTTCTATATTTTCTTCTGCTTTATTTCCTTCTGCATGTCTTGTCCTACTGCTATCACTCATCACTTGAGCTGCCAGGATGCTGAGAATCAGGAAAGACGCTCATTCACACAATTCAATATATTGGACTCAGGTTGGAGATTTGGATTTATCCTTTAATGTTTTGTCTTTGTCTCTATGTTTAGCAAAAGTAAAAGAGTACATACATTAGTGCAATTAACTATTGTTTTGTTATTCTGGAAGTTGAGGAAGGAGATGCCCTTAAGGCTAAACAAGAAGGAGAAGTTAAACGTCTTTGGAATTGATATGCTAAGAGATAGATAAAGAAGGCTATAAAAGCAACATCAGAGCATTCTGTTAAAACAAGTCCTGCTATTTTCTGGTATGGTGGCAGCCGTGAAAATAATAAAACTTAGCTAAATGCAATCATTAATTTATCCAACAATATTATCAAGACTGCACTATGTGTATGACAGAGTTCCTGCCCTTAGGGAGTCTTCATGAGTATGAGTAGTCAATTTAACTATATTATAGCATTTTAGAGGAAATACAGCTTGCCATAGGACCAAATGAGCAAGCACTCTGGATTTGAATTTAGGGTAGACTTGAAGAGGGAGCACTTTCAAAAAAGACCAAAAGGAAGACAACAAAAAGAAGGTATACAGAGGAGAATGGGAGGGAAGAGGGCTCCAGTGAAAAGAAAATTTGGCAAAACCTCTGAATTATGAGCAGACACAGAGACTCCAGAGAACTAAAACCTGTTAACCAATGTGGTAACCAGTACCTCTCTCTCAGAGGCATTGAGGTTAATCTAATCTTCAGGAGCCATGACTACACATCTACTGTTGACATTAATTACCTTATTAGTGGTGATTGCATTATTCAGGGAGTAAAAATGTACTCATATTTAATCTACAGTGATTACAAGACATTGTTTATACTATGTTCCCAATTATGTCTGTTTGCGTGTATGTATATATCTATAAGTATAACCTGAAAACAGTGACTTTTGCCAGTATACACTTTACTTCATATCCTTTATACGATATATATGGATATCTGCAGAAATGAATAGCTTGTGTTCTTATGAGACGATGGCATCTCTTAAAGGTACTGTGGCAATCATCTAGGGAACTCAGGAACTCAGGTAATTTTTTTTTTTTTTCCCCCTCAGGTAATTTTTAAATGGCTTTGCTTGTACAACTTTAATAAAAATATGTTTTAGACTTAAATTATCTGGATACTGGCATATATATATGTGTGTGTGTATATATATATTTATAGTGGGATTACCACAACAGGACAAAATCTGTGAAGATTTAGTGAGGTAGAAACCCAATGATTATATTGGGTGATATTTTCAGTTACCAAGTCAAATTTAAAGAGGAGCCGTTTTTACATTTTCTAAATATATTTTATTAAAGGCAAATTTTTACTGTTGCTTCTGTCAAAGCAAAGTTTATGATTTTTTTCACCCAAATTTTTACCATTCTTGGTCATTTCATTTTTTCTTAAAAGAGGACAGTCCCCTTTGTATAGCAGAACCCATTTGTGAGGAGTGTTGGTAGTATATTAAGAGGACCTTTCACTTCTTGTGCCCTGCTTTCTCCAACTCCCACAAGTGGGAGCATGTTGATTGGGTTAGCCTAAGAAGAAATGGATGTCAGACCATAGATCTTTCATCTTTTCAAAAACTGCATAATAGCAAATATCACAGAAAAATATTTTGCCACTTAATATATATAATTTATAATCACATTTTATATTCTATCCTATTTCAGACTCTTAAAAGTATATTATTTCTTTGGAGTTTGGGACTTAGGGGAGAATTATAGAAGAGTGTGAGCATTATGGGATGTATCACCTGGTAATAAGATGCTGTTTTTTTGCTGCATATGCTCAACTTTCCCGGGACTTTGATGCTATATAGTGAAGCTGGCATTTTAAATATTTTCTTATGCACTCGGGTCAAACATTTGCACACAACAATTTGTGGTGATGTCTTTATTGTTGAGAGATGAATCCATGTAATTCTTTAATCTAACACTCTACTGTGGTTTGGTAGACTTATTTTTTTTTTAATAACTATGTGGATTCTCTACCTTGCTTTGAAACGTATAAAATACATGATGTAGTAAGCACAAAATAAAGTTGGCAATTATTCTGTGCATTTGGGGTATGTAGATAGGCAAACTATGAAATTTAAGGACAATTTTAGTCACTTATGGACTTAAATTATATGTATTGGTTTCCCCCATCAGTAAAATGTACCGTAATATTGCCAGTTTTCCACATTATTTCAGGCTCTATAAGTCTGGATAAAGGGGAAATTTTAAATAGAAAGTGGTGAAGATAATATTTTAAAGGTCACAGGGGACAGAGTATGAATGGTTTAAAAATTATTATCTTCTGGATATTTCTTAAATTGGTAGCAATTGGATATCATGACTTGGTAATGTCCTAGTATTTGTATTAGAAGGCAGGAAAACTGGGTTCTCATAGCTGTATTTTACCAGTCACATAGCAAGTGGAATGGTGTAATGATAAACTTATCTGCCTGAAGACACATAATGCCTTATTTTGTGGTCCATCGGAGCTATAACACAAGGGTCAGCAAAGTATGCCCTTTGCTACAAATCCAGCCTGCCACCTGATTTTGTAAATAAGCCTGGCACCTGATTTATTTTGTAAATAAAGTTTTGTCAGAACACAGCCCTGCCTATTTATTTATGTTTATCGTCTCTGGCTGCTTTCATGTTACAATGGCAGAGTTGAGTAGATGCAACAGAGACCGTGTGGCCCACAAAGCAAAAATTATTTGCTATCTGGCCCTTTGCAAAAAAAATTCACTGACTCCTGCTATACCACCTATACTATTATCATGTTGAACACATCCTCCCGTGAATGGGTAGCAGTTTCTGATAATTAATCATATGTTTTGTTTAAGCTCACACTCTGAATTTGCTCGAATCCAACACAGGAAGGTGTTTCTATGTAAGGAAGCAGAGATATAGCTGGTTATATTAGACCCGTTAAACAAATAGAAAGCAGATTTCTCATGGGCAATCAGTTTGCCATTTTTGTGAGCATGAAATTCATTTTATAATTTTAGGGAGGAAAATGTGGTCTTAAGCATGGGAAAATGTTTTAAAATATCTTATATTCTGTAATGTGATCTAACTTCTCACTGTTTGTTTCAACTCAATAATAAAGTATAACTCCCAAATGTGAGGAACTTTCCTGGGCTGTGAAATTGATAAGATCCAGACTCTTCACATGGAAAATTTTCTCAAGACTTCTCCCTTCTAATTCTCACCTCACTTTCTTTCTGAAAATTTGAAAGAAAAGAATATTCCCTTAAATAAGGGGCCTCACATTTACATGTTTTTTTGTAAACCAAATGCAGTTCATACGTTTATTTTACAAAGAGTTACATAAATTGAACCGTCACATATAACAAATCAAATGGAACATATCAAAATGATTCACAGACCCTTCTGGTTCAAAAACAAAGCTACTTTCTCAAAGTGGGAATACTATAGTAATAATTTGACATGTAAAATTACTTTAAAAGGAAAGAAAATTATTTGTTGCTGTCCATTACTACATTCTCTCCTTGGTTCCAAATAATCTATTGATTTATTTCTCCATTCAGTAGAAGGTGACTGCATGCCACATTATTTCTTCTTCTTCTTTCCCATTCCCAGGGACAATTGCTTATCACTCTACAACTGTGTAATAGCTCCTTGAGTGTCCCTATCCTTTCCTTGGCTACTATTAAGAATGCAAGTGATTCATGAACAATTGTTATGTGCCTCAACCTCAGCCTTGGCCTCTCGTCATTCCTTATATTAAACTAAATGTAAATTAGTTTTGCTAAAAGATCAACATCAACCTTATTTACCTAAGTCGTATTAAAAAAAAAAAGTTGGGAAAATTAAGGAAGATGGCACAAGGAATTCATGCTATAATGCATCCTCCTCAATCCTGACTAGAAATGAAACAGAAAACAAGGCTAAAGCCACATATCTCCTTAGTTTTAAGCCTAGAATAATACGATGGTACTGGGAAATCGGCATGTGTTGAATACTGAGAACCAATGGAGCACCATGTCAACTGGGACCAGAACCTGAGGCTTGGAGCTATGAACTAGAATGTGGCCCAGCACTACAGCTGTATGGACTCTAGGGGACTTGGGAAGCTTGAGGACAAGCAGGAAGCCACCTGCTGGCCCAGTGACTGCATGTGTGGTATTTTCAATTTTAGATGCTGTTAAGAAGTGTTTAGTATTTTAAAAATTTAAGTTATTCACTAAAACACCAGAAATACAATGTTCCAAACAGTTGAAGGAAACAAAGGGGGAGTATTAAAGATAACCTTATCAACTCCATGAGAAGACAGGAAAGAATAAGAGGAGGAGAAAGAAGAGGAGGTTGAGGAGGAAATAAAAAGGATATAGACTGAAAGCACAAAATAGTAATTACAGAAAATCCCTGTGTTCAACTAAAAATAAGGTAAACTATTAAACTTATTTATTAAAAGACCAAAATTATCTGATTGGTTAAAAAAAACAGGATCAAGCTCTATGCTATGTACTTGATTTCCACTAAAAGAACCCTCTTCCCCTGAAAGAGTGAAAATTAAGAAATGAAAATACAAATACCTGGTAAACACTGAGAAAAAGAAATCTGCCCTAATAATGTTACTCACAAGTAAAGTATTATTTAAAGCAATAAAATGGACAAGCAAAAATAATAAAAGGAATGGAATACCAGAAATATACAAAAGTTATAGTATATTCTAATTATATTTTCTGATTTCTACTAAGAAAAAAAAAAGATAAAAAAATAGCAAATTCACAATCTTGTTTATGATTTTAGCATACAGTATTAGAAACAGTAGCTCAAGTAAATATGAGAAATTTGAAAAACAAATTAGGAACCTTGACCTAATACACACACACACACCCACACATATATACATAACATATACACATATATAATGGAATCTTATTCACGTATGAAGAAAGGAAATCCTGCAATTTGTGACAATATGAATGATCGTGGAGAGCATTAGGCTAAGTGAAATAAGTCAGACAGAGTAAGACAAATAGTGTATGATCTCATTTATATTTGGAATCTAAAAAATCCAAAATCATAGAAACAGAGAGTAAATTGGTGGTTGCCAGAGGTGAGGGCATGGGGGAAATGGGTGAAGGTGGTCAAAGGGTACAAATTTCTAGTTAAAAGATGAGTAAATTCTGGGAATCTAATGTACAGCATGATGACTGTAGTTAATATTGTATTGTACACTTGAAAGTTGCTAAAAGAGTAGATCTTTCTCACCACAAAAAAAAATGTTAAAAAAATGGAGGTGTTAACTAACTTTATTGTGGTAATCATTTTGAGATATATATATATATATATATATATATATATATATATATATATATATATATGTCAAATCATCACATTGCACACCTTAAACCCACACAATGTTATACATCAATTATATCTCCATAAAGCAGGAGAAAAAAAAGAAGAAAGAAAGAATAAGGAGAAACATTAGTCCTAGTAAAATATATAAACCAGTAAAATATATAAATTTATAGTAAGGTTGATTACATCTTTCAGAGGAACCAGAACAAATACCTAAGATGTAGTTCTATATATCATCTATGTCTAAATCCATGTCTGTCTATAATTATATCTACATCTATAGCAATATTAGCTGTATACATAGCTTTTATACCTTTTAAGAGTTTTTGTTTGTTTGTTTGTTTTTGTTTTGTTGTTTTTGCCACACCACGCGGTTTTCAGGATCTTAGTTCCCCCACCAGGGATCAAACCAGTGCCCCCTGCAGTGGAAGTGTGGAGTCCTAACCATCAGACCACCAGGGAATTCCCTTTTATACCTTTTATAGCAAGATTTTTCAACCTTGACACAACTGAGATTTGGAGCCAGACAGTTGTTAATAAAGGGCTGTACTGTACTGTGCATTGTAGGAGGCTTAGTGGCATCCATGGTCTTTACCTTCTAGATATCACTGGCATCCTCTTTACTCCAAGAGGAGACAACAATTTCTCTAGACATTACCAAGTATCCCCTGGGAGGAAAACTAACTCCCAATGAGAACCACTATACCATCTGTGCTATCTATAGTTATGGATGTGTAATCTATATTCTTGTCTTTTACTATCCCAATGAAAAGAGCTCAGAGCTAGGAAACCAAAATCTATATACAATACTTGATGAATGACTTATCCCACCTGTCACTAGGATTTCTCTATAAATGGAGATAGAAATTTCTAACTTATCTTCTGTGTGGTCTGTTTAGGTGCTAAAAGGAGATAGTAGGTATGAAAATCTTAAAAAAATCCATACGTGCTAACAAGACAAAAATAAAACAACAGCAGAAATAATAATAAAATAATAATTTAATCCTGTAATTATTGTACTAACACAGGAATTAATGTTTTATATACATTGAAATGGTTTATTAAAAAAAGGACTAAAGCCGAGAGACTTGATATGAAATCAAAACTTGGCCACTTGGTGATAGATATAACTGTGAGCAAATCATTTATTTCATAGTTTCAGAGTTTCAGTTCTTAATTGTTAACACTGGGATAATAACTCAAACCTAGCAGAATTTTTGGGAGAGAAAAATCCATTACCATGTGTGGATAAGAATATGGGCCCATTGTTGGTACAAGAAGAGATATTTTTGGAATTCAAGTCAACACCTCTTTCTCGTAATATCCCGTGGCATTTCCTTTTGAAACCTGACGTTTTCTTCAGTCATTTTGGTTACATTTCTTGGGGTTTCTCTATTCCATTTTCCCCAGTCCCTAGCAATCTAACAGACTACTTATTTTCCCCTCTGTGGCCCTAAGTTTCTATTTTCTGGTGATACCTTCAACAGTACTGTCATCCAAAAGGATATATATCTCCTATTTGCAAATTTCAGAGAGGACTCCCAATGACACCACACATAGAAGTAACATCAGCTCTAGTAATAAAATAATATTCAACCAAATTACCTTTCTGTAGATAGCTAGCCAGTGCCATGTATTAAAATATTAAGGACTCAAACCCATATGTGTCCTTCTTTGAAGAATAATATCCCTGCCATGGCTACTAACAGTTAAACCTATTACTATGTTTATACTATAAATCTTTTATTTTGAAAGTCAGCGCCTAGGCTGTGAAAATTCTCTTTGTGGTTAAACTTGGCAGAAAGGTTGACACTCTAGAGTGATATTTTCCTCTCCTCAAGTTTAGATGGAAAGCCATTAGTTTATTTTTAAGATCTTAGCAGGAAGACAAGGGGAGGGAGTGTCAGCAGAGATGTTTCAGATGCTTTTTATTGTTAGAAAATTGAATAACCAGTTGGCTTTATTTTATGCAATATGGTAACATGAAAACTAACTTTTGACTTATGTGTATCTCCTGCCATATATGATACCACTGACCAGACTAGTCGATTGTAATTTTCTCTTTTAACATTTAAAGGGGATTCTGGCTCATGCGCAGTTACTCATTTTCTTCAGAAATTTCATAAGGATTTTTAGTACGGAAAGTTATTGAGCATACAAGGGTCTGTGGATTGAAAAGCTCCCTAAGCATGCATTGACAAGGAGGACCAGGGTTGTTCCAGTTTGTTATGTCAATGATTTGCAAATAATGGGTCTCTGGGAGATTTTTAAATTGAAGCTTTCACTCCAGGCCACGGTGCTTTTTAGGATGAGCTGAGCTGCTATGAGGCTTGGCACTCTTCAGTGCACCTTAGGCAGGGGCTCTAATACTTCCATTGAGATCATAACAGCTGGCCGTTACAATCAACCTCAATGACATATTTTTCTTTCATTTTTTTCTTTTAATAAAAAAAAAAAAAAAACATACTCAAAAGACAATATTAAAGTTATAACTGAAGCCAACTACTGTGAAGAGCTTTCACTGAATGCCTTGAACACCATGAATCAAGTCTTTACAGAACGATGTTTAAGCCACATGTTGATTACAGTATGGATACTACTGTGCCTCATATTAAAGGGGGTGAATTTGAAGCTGTTAAAATGGCAGCAAAAAGACATGACTTGTACATGGAATCAGGAACTGTGGGACAATCAAAGTATGCACTATGGATCAAAGTACATGAAGATTTTATATTAATATTAATATAATAATATTATATATTATAATATTATAAATTATATAATATAATAATATTCCCCAAACTATAAAACATTTGGTAGGTTCTAATTTCTCAAAACCACACTTGTGTTTTTTACACAAACTGAGTTTTAACTGGTCAAACTGTCTAACTCATGATACCTGAAGTTATCTAGTTTTCTGGAGTTGAGGGAATCAAGAGAATTTTTCAGATCGCTTGCTTACTTATGACATCCTGAAGGAGATTCTGGTGGGAGGGTGATATGCAGGAACACCCCATGGATGTAACACTGACTCATCCATGTAAAATAAGACTGTAGAAAATACATTTTTTCCAAGTAGGTGTAATTTCACTTTATGGACTATTAAATAACTGATGGGTATCTATAAATATTATTTTGAACATGAATATCTGTATAATACACTTAGGATTTTCAAGGGTTCCTACTGGGTTGTCTTGTTTTTCCTTGAAAATTATGAGCCCCTTCACTGCAAAGATACTATCTTCTATGTTATTTATCATTCACTCAGCATCTATCATAAAGCCTGACAACAGTGGATAACAAATATTTGCTGAATTTGGGGCTGTTATTGAATGACTATTGTGCTTATACCAAAACATCTGTCAACATTTCCAAACAGCTCTGGTCAAAATTGAAAAGGGAATCTGAGAATTATTTAGAAAGTTAGAAAGAGTCAGTGTGGATCAGACACTGACCACTATTCACAAACTGATGTAAAATCACAAACAATATACTCTTGAGAAACTGTAAGCAATGGAGGTTGAGAAGAGAAAACAGATACTCATGAGAGCATGAGCTGTTAAAAAGGGATTTTTAACTTACTATCTGGTTAAACCAAGAAAGAGCTTCCTCTCCCAGAAGATAGCAAGAAATGTTACAAAATGAAAAAGAAATATTCATGGAAGGAATAAAGATTTTCAGTAACTGGAATATATTGATGGTAAGCTTATTTAAATCTTAGAGGAGAAAAAAAAAGTGCATGAAATAACTAACAAGAAAGACGAGTTGTGATTTTATTTGCCTTCTTTTTTTTTGCCAGAACATTTCTCAGGCTTTTTGAAATCTTTGACAGAAAGGGTTTGGATATATTTTCCATTACAAACTGGCAGTGGACAGAGATGTCAGTAATGTGGTGAAGGGTACAAGTCAGGTTGAATAATGTAAATAGGAAATCCTGGCTGGGGCAAAGTTTGAGATAACAATGACCAAGACACAGAAGGAGGAAAGGACTCCATACATGATTTGATGAGAGGTGGAGTCACCAATACATAGTAGGAAGGGGCAGACAGGCAAACTTGGAAATATGAAAAAAAAAAAAGAAAAAAAAAGACAACCTGGGATATGTTCTATGGAAATTCAGACTTTGGAAAAGGGGGTGAGGAGATGGAATAATTTATTGCATGCATTTTATTCAATACACTTGACACATAAAAAATCATAATAGAATTACTTTCTTCAATCAATGCTTCAAAATATCCCAGCAGCAAAAAATATGTAACAACCCCATTTTTCAAAGCCATCTGGCCATGAGCTTAGTTTGAGGTTGAAGTTCCACTTCCATGTGTTAAGCAGAGTGACAGAGGAATGCTTTTGTTAAAAACTGCAGTCTATCTCCGACTTCTGGAAGTCTAAGCAGATATATTAGTCTTGAATTTTCTTTTCTTTTTCTCCCCTTCTTATTTTTTAAAAAGTTGTATATCTTTATGTCTACATCCCGAAATAATTCCCTAAGAGTTAGAAACAGGTGAAAAGCCTTGTAGGATGATCCATGCTCTCAGCTGCTTTAGATTAACTATGAATAACATGCCTTTCAATGGAATTAGACCTAACAAGGTGCACGTGGAGATGATGGGGCCACCTTGTAACCACATTGTCTAATCTCTGCTAGTTGGCATTTCAAACAATTGATTTGACCTTTGATTTTGATGGCTGACTGGCACAAAGGATTTCCTGGCCCAGCTACCAACTTTCCTGAACATGGTGCTGTGACCAATATTTTAAAACTAATGAATAAATTAAATAAAAGGGAAGTCTCCCTAAGAAATGATGGGTGGGGGGCTTGATGTTAACAAGCCCTTTACTATTAGAATTAAACTGTAGAGTGAGAAACACTTCTCCTCTTACTATTGATTTTCAGAATTATTTTCATATCTCAATTATTTTGGAGTTAAGTGCTAAATTTCACAAAAATAAAATTTGATCTGCTGCAGTACTATAGACATAGAAAAAATGAAACAGGAACACCAAACAGGAACACCATGTCCACATTCTTGAGGACACATATTTTCCAAAAGCAAATAAAACTAATTGCACTTGTCTGTCCAGGGTGAAGGCGTTTTAAAGGAATGTGGTTTGGTCTCTTTAAGCTCTTTATAAATAAATAAAGGGGTCTAATTATTCCAGATTGTCCTCTTTAAATCAACAAGACCATGAAGTGTACAATATGTAGTTCAATGTGGGTGTCAAAGTTAACATGGGTAGATGATTACCCCATTTTTAGCATTTCCTTCCCAGAAGAATTTTAAGGAGAGTGCTTATTTTTCAAGAGTACTTAAATATGACTTAATCCAGAGAAGTCTGTGACTATATGTTGGCAAGCTAATGTTTTGACAAGAAATAAATCAATGCATGTGGACATGAGTGATGTATGAATCTCCCCAATAAAGCATTTCGTCAAAATATGTCTTTCAAACCTATATTTCTGTCATAATTCCTGGGCCAAATGTTTAATGAACAGTTTATCTAAACACTACTGTCAAGAGAGACTATTATTGGCTGTCAGCTTCCCACACGTAAGTGATTAATAAAGTGACAAACTCAAGATCAAAGCTCTCACGGTCTAGGACAGATTTAGTAGTGAGTGTATAAGACATGGGTTTTTGAACATAGATTGTGCCCCCAGATCTGATCAGATGAACATCCACTATTTAATATACAATATTTAATATACCCCCTCTGTTCTGTCAGCACACTGCCTAAAATATTTGAGAATAACATTTGGAAATTAGAAGATGGTATCTCACCATGTTGCCTGGACTAAAATAGAAGATAATTCACATGTGCATTAAAAAGGAATTCAGAGCTAGTTGTTGATCCTGAATCAGAATTCATGGTAATGTATTTTTTTTAACTTACAAACACAAAATACATATAATTTATTATATTTATTGCATCCAATACATTTTAAATAAATAAAAACATTTTATTCATTGAAATTTCATGAAAAGTAGAATCTCAGAGATTGTCAAGGAAATGTTAATGTTCCCTTGATAAGAATAAATGACAATAATTTTTCCAGTGGACAACTTTCAAATTTTCAATATTATTATTTAACTTTATTCAGTAGTCAATAACTTTAAACAATTTGAAAATGTGACTTTGAATTCAAAGCCTTTTCTAAGTGTGTCAGTACTGCTTGTTATGACATTAGTAAACAGAAGTTAATAATCTAAATTCATTTATTTATGAAAGATACGTATACTACTATGATAAAAATTATATCAACTTTATTGGCTAATATATGGAGCATACCAATTGAACAAAATATATGTTTTCCTTCATATTTCAAAGAGAGTTTTTTTAATGTTTAAATCTACAAAATTGTACTTAAAACATTAAGAGTGTTAAAAAGTTTTCTTTTGTGAAGTGAAAAACTATTTTGTTTCTGGCTGCATATATGTAAATTACATAGAATGACATCTCAAGAAAAGCATAGGCGTTTATCTGTTTAATATACTATTTTCTATTTATAGATACATTGAGTTTGGACTGAAATGGCTTAACTGTATCAATCTAGTTTGCATGTAAATGAATTAATGACACTAAACTATATTATCTTTTGTAATTATAAAAGAGACATTGTGACAAAGGTCACTGATTTCACAATGCATAATAAATAAATGTAGTAGAAAATAAAATATTTAATTAACCTAATAACATCATTTAAATTATTTTTGTTCCAATTCAAATGAATTCAAATTAACGGCATCCTCTTTTAATTTATTCATTCTGCAGCAAGTTTGTTTTATGTGGCATGTACTGATTTGAAAAAGGTAATGTTACATCAACTTCAAACCAAAAAAGCTAATGAATTCTAATGGATGAGGGAGCAAAAAAGCCTAGGTTTCAAAATGCTTTTGTTGTGAAAATATCTCTTGTGCCTCTCATCAGGCATCAGGAACTTGTGAGTTCTGGTTATCACTAATTTGGGGAAAGACAGTCCAGCCAATGGACCAGCCGTGACAGTAAGCGCTGGCCCCATGTGCCAAAGGTCCAAAAGAAATCAGGCATTAGGCCTAATAAAAATCAGGTAGTGTACCTAATAAAAGTCAGGCAACAGGCCCAATGAATCTTAGGCAGTGCAACTCATGAAAACCAGGCAGTGGGCCTAATGGGAGAGAGGCAACAGGCCTAATGGAAATCAGGCAACAGGCGTAATGAGAAATGCCATAGACTTCATTTTGGTTTGTCTCTCCATGGCAGTTTGTACTCTGGTCTCTTAAGCAGACCCACTCAGAAACATATTTGAGGAATATTCATCTAAGTGCAAAGTCATAGGAAAAGGAAGTGCAATAGTATATAGGGTAGAGCCAATGCACAATTTACCTGCCTTATTGAATTGTTTAAGTACTATGAATTTGAAAACCATCAAGGCTAGCATACACCATCACAGTGGTAGTTTTTAATTAATATGTCACAACTCTAATTTGAGATTTATCCTGAGTTCCTATCTTTTAACCATGCCCTAGTCAGCCTTTTTACAGCTGTTTATTTATTTATAGCAATTTATTCAATCATTCAATAAGCATTTACGAGAAT
Source organism: Balaenoptera ricei (assembly GCF_028023285.1). Lineage (NCBI taxonomy): Eukaryota > Metazoa > Chordata > Mammalia > Artiodactyla > Balaenopteridae > Balaenoptera > Balaenoptera ricei. The sequence continues at coordinate 72,323,330 of NC_082639.1, read as the reverse complement.
ACACATGGTATGTATAGACCTGGGCCTAAAAAAACACAAGTTCCAAGCTTTCTAATATTTGATATTTAGATGGAAATGGAATTGTTTACATAATTTCCATGGTTCCTTAAATTTAAACGAATATGCAAAATATCAGGAGAGATTTCAGCCTTTCATTAATTATTTCGGAAACTCTTCAGATGTTTCTGTGCAAGGTACTGAGCGACAATGGTGAAGAAATCTATATGAGCCTTTCTCTGCTGAGATTTTTAGTTCAGTGGGGGAGGAGGACAATAAATAAGGAGTTATAAACTACAAATTGTGGGAAGTGCTATAAATGAAATAAACAGAGTATTATGATAGGTTGTACTGGCGCAGGAAGACCAAGGTTTAGTTGTGTGGAGGAAGGCCTCTCTAGGATGAGAAGTGCTACAGACTGTGAAGGCAGGGATTAACACTCCTGACCCAGACACACTGAAATCAAGATGGTGACTGGCAAGATTGAGGGACTAAAATATCAGTTTGGGTCATCAATTGTCAATGAAATGGGCAATGTGAGATATAGTTTAGGTAATATATAGATATATAGATATATATGTACAGTTTAGAGGCAAATATGCCTCAATTCAATTCCTGGTTCTTGTGTTTATTAATTTATAATCAAAGGAAACATATTTATCCTCTTTTAACTTTATTATTCTTCTTGTACCTAGTACATAGTGTTATGACCTGTATGATCTATAATGGGTAAGGACTGAAGCAAAATATATTTTTGTATTCTTTCACTTATACATTTCAGTTTGATATATACATATATTCAGTTAAAGTTAATTTTTTTAAATTGAAGTATAGTTGATTTACAATGTCTTGTTAATTTCAGGTGTACAGCACAGTGATTCAGTTATAAATATATATATTAGATAAATATTTTTAAATTTTAAGACAAAAAACAGAAAAGCTGAAGCCAACTTTTTCATAAGCAATTGAAATGTTGATTTTAATCTTTGCCAATATAAACATAACATTAGCAAGACAATATTATAGTAAATATGAATCATGAAAATTAAGAATAGGTCTTCAATGTGGTATGATGAAACAATCACTTTACTTCTAAAATTATTTCTAAATTCTAAAATGATTTCTAAATTCTAAAATTATTTCTAAATTCTAAATTCTAAAATTCTAAAATTATGTCAGTGTTCCAGCAACAGAATCATCAAAGATTATGGCTGTATGCAAATGTGACCTAGAACCATATAGTAATGCAATATGTACTGCACATAAAATATGTCAAATTTTATGTGATTTCAATTATATTAATCAATCTAATTTTGCTTACATTGGGTCTAGAATTAATATTAGAGGAAAATAACAGCAAGTGTTTGGGACATGATACATTCTTTTCGACCTCAAGTTGAATTAGAACAAACCCCACAATAACACAGAATAATATGTCTGATGTGGTTTTCCTTCAGGAGATATGGAGTTTTTAGATTTTACCAAGTCGCTTGGAAGGTGTAGCGTTCTTACAATGCCTGGAGTCAACTTTGAGCAACTTTGCAATTTACTGTAGGGGATCTTCAACAAAATACTGAAAATGGGAATGTTTTGGGGACAAGTAGGTTTCTCTAAGACGTCAATACGAGATCCCCGATGGGGAGAAGGAAAATGTAAATAATATATATCTGTAATACTGCAATATGTTAAAAAGTATTAATAATAAAAAATTTTAAGTAAAAAAATGAATCCTTTATCAATTTCATTGAGAGAATTAGGACTACGTCTAAAGAACAAAGAAAAGTACATGAGAGATTAACAAACTCTCTATTTAGCCCTTTTATTTACACACTTATTCTGAAGTTTTTTTTATTTGCTTGATGTAAGATGTTGTGACTTGCATAAAGTCATCCATGACAAAAAGTAAATGACTTTGTGTTTATAGTTCTAACATTGCCCTCTATCTACATTCAGTTAATCAATCATTTACCATCCATCCTTCCATTTATTCAATAAATACTTATTCAGTGTCTATTATATGTCAGGTATAATTATATGTGTGGGGATATGGTCATGAACAAAAGAATCAAAAGTGCCTGTTCCCCTTCCTCCTTTTTTTCCCATATCTAATTTATAATTGATACTGTATACTTCTTGTTGCATTATGCTGGGAGACATACTGTCTTTCAACAGTGTTCATACTGATCAGTGGATTCAAATGTTTTCAGCTTAATCCATTCATTATAAAGTTCCCCACTGGACTTTCTTCATGGTTTTAGCAGTCATTGATGATTGTTGCCTAGAATCCATTCATTTATTTGTTGTTATAAAATAGTAATGTTTTGATTCTTTCATTACTTCTGCATTTTATAGAATTCTTTTGTAAAGAACAACTTTTCCTATCAATTAGTCTGTTTTCATGAAAAAAAAGTTTGTTTAGGAAAGATAGGTGAGATGCTTGGTTCGTACCCTATATTTGTGTTTGCAGAATAAGGAGTTGATTCCTTGAGACAGGGAACCCAAGGTAAAGTATTTTTTTTCTTTTCAGTATCATTTTAAACTTAGGAGTTTAAACATATTTGATATGTTTAAATACATTACAGTCTTTGCTCTTTTTGATGGTTAAATTGTTCTGTTTTTAAAGTTAACTTCTAGGACTCTTTAAAAAGGCCCTAGAGCTCCCTTTCTTTTTTGGTAAAATAGGAGTTTTCAGACTCATGGAATTCTCACAAGTCTGAGGTGACCTGTTTCTCCAGGAATCCCTGGTTCCTTTGTTGAAAGTGGTATTAAGAGACCACATTACAGGTGCTGGGAGTATTCATTGTTACATGACTACCCTTTCAGTGGACAAAACTAGGATCAATTTTGCTGGTTGTTTTTTCTAAGAAATCAACCATAAATTCATACCATTATTTCTGATTCAGATTTAAGATCGAATGGTTTTAAAATTTTTTAAAATGTTGATCTTTATTCCTATTGATCTTTTATTCTCACTGGTGGAGACAGACAATTCAGAAGCCTCTAACAAGTGTTACATTTTATTTAATCAATGGTTACCCTTCATATTAGAAGTAGAAATAGAATATAATTCTTGAAGGTGCTTACGGTTTTTTTCTGGAGACACATTGGTCTTCTCAACTCTTCTTATATAAAATACTATTTCAGAAATAAAATCATCCTTTACTTAATATTTCATGGCAAGAGACAGTCAATTAAACATGATTATACCACCTTTAATCTTTTAAATCCTGCAAAAATAAGTATTTCATTTGGATGTCATTATCATCTTGAATTCATAATGGCCAAGCAAACCTCTCATAAAGATGACAGAATTTCTACTAATTATCTAAAAAAAAATTAATGAATAGTCATATAACAATTTATCTTAAATTCCCTTCTGAATAATTACCACTGTGATTCACTAAGAGAAAGAGGCAAAAGAGAAGACATACTTTATCATATCTCATTGTTCTTTTCTTCTTGAGATATTTAGTCATAATATAAATTATTTTAATGCGGATATATAATTTAATGAAACGAAAATTGCAATGATGACAAATGCATAAGATTTTAACTGCAAGTAATAATACTCAACAAAAAATCTTTTATTAAAGCATGTAAAAAGCCATCTTAAATAATAATGGAAACTATGGAAAATTGTGGCATTACTTCACTCTTAGGAAAGCTCAATCTCTAAACCATCTATAATTTGAGTGAGGGTTCTATCAAGTAAGGTGGTGTTGTTTATTGTGGACATTACAAAAAATAAATTCCAAGGCCATTCTTTCTTTTAAAAACCTGAATATGTTGCTATATATTAGCTGACTATAGTCAAAACCATATATAAATATTTTCAGTTGTAAAATGTGTCAAATGTTGTACCTGAATGATTATTCTATATTAAATAAATGTATTTGTAGGAGTTGAGCAACTGATATATTGGTGTAATACTGACCAATTAGATGAAAATCATAGTTTTTCACACACCTAAATTTTGCATATGTTGCAGAAACAACTATATTTCCCTGAAGGAGGAAAACATAATTAAAATTCAGAATGGTACTTTTTTGTTAACGTGACAGGAGATTGGTAATACCTAAAAGGTTGCACAGTAAAAACCCATGAAATCAAATATAAGAACAAAAATATGCTAAAGTGCTGGAAAATAGTGAAAAGAGGGCCAATTATCAACATGTGGTGCAAATATTCACTAGTTCCAACATTGATGTGGTTGGAGCAATAACTAATATTCTGGATTATGTAGAGCAATAAGGTCTACCACTTAAATAAGATTTGATTTATTCTTATTCACTGAGACATAAGTGTCACTGATCAGAGATACTGACTCTCCATTCCAAATTCCCACTGATGAAAACCTCTGACCCAAACAGGGTTAACTATCTTTACCCTTTATCCATTAACCATTTTCTTTTTTCATCTGTTTGAAGATTAACAAGCATAGTATAGTGCAAATATATTTTAGTAATAATCTTATTAATAGTGTTATGTATTTTAATCATAATAATAATTGTTAATATTATTAATTACAATTCCTGTGTGGTTTAATTTTTTTTTAACTCTTGAGGGTACACTATCTCAGGCAATGTACTAGCCACTTTCATTCTATTGTCATTGTCACAGTTACACTAAAGATAGGAAGAATAGTATCTTCATTGTACAGGTGAGGGGACTGAGGAAACTAAAACTAACGAGTGATTAAGTTGGAATTTGACTTTAGGTCTGACTGAACCACTCTAGGAGGAGAGAGACAAAGAGAGCCAGAGGAAAGTGCAAACATGAGAGAAAGAAGGGCAAAATGGTGATAATGCAAGCATAATATATTCTATAGAAACATGCTGAATTTAGATAGATCTCATTTTCTTCATATACAAATAAAAAAAAATAACCAAAAAAATGTCTTCTATAAATATTTCTGTTGGACACAATAATCAAATGTTATCCAGAATATGTAAAGAAATTTTCATGTTTCTATGTGTTTTAAATAACAATTTTTAGAAAATAGCTTTTGTATTCTGCACTTTTCAAATTCAATGAAAGAAATGTCTTTATAGGTTTAAAGAAAGAAAAAAAAAAACTATTTAAAATTATACTGAATTAGGCTGACAACAGCAACAATAAAAAAAAAAAATCCAGTGAAAGGATCCAGAAATCCAATAAAAATTCAACTGCATATTTGAGGTGAGTGAAAATGATCTTACCAAAATTGTGATTTCACACCTCCCAATATATAGGAAGGAGAAGAAAAATATGAAAATAATAGAAAAAAAGTAATAGATAAGAAAAGGAAGAATTGACTAAATAACTCCAGTCTGTGAAAACTAATGTTCCTGAAGAAGAAATCAGAATAAAACTAAGAGAAGCAATACTGAAAGAATTAAATTATTAAAGAAAACTTTCATGAGATAAAACTTTTCTGAACACAGACCTACTAGAGAATGGACTTGAGGACACGGGGAGGGGGAAGGGTAAGCTGGGACAAAGTGAGAGAGTGGCATGGACATATATACACTACCAAACGTAAAATAGATAGCTAGTGGGAAGCAACCACATAGCACAGGGAGATCAGCTCGGTGCTTTGTGACCACCTAGAGGGGTGGGATAGGGAGGGTGGGAGGGAGGGAGACGCAAGAGGGAAGAGATATGGGGATATATGTATATGTATAGCTGATTCACTTTATGTTGCAGAAACTAACACACCATAGTAAAGCAATTATAATCCAGTAAGATGTTAAAAAGAAAAAACTTTTCTGAAATTTCAAATTAATTAGTCAATTGTCAAAATAAATAAATCAAACTCTTATTTAGATATTATCAGATAACCATTTAGACTTTAAAGTACAAAGAAAAGTATTCTAAATATATGCAAGCAAAAGGAAAAGACAAATGTTATATATACAGAAGCAAAAATCTTAATTTTAGAGTTCTCTTGGGAGATTAAGAATATTTAAAGTAAATCAATTATTTTCCACAGAAAATCAAGGGATAAACTCAAATATACAATCAAGATGTTGTTCCTATAGTAATGAAATAGGAAGATAATCTCAAATAACTGAGAATCCATAAAACACATTGCTTCTATTCCCTTACTGAAAAAAAGTTTTTTGAAGATATATTTCAGCTAATGGGAAGAAGATTAAAAATAAAAACTCAAGATCAGGTAATTTTTTTCTATAAAAGTAAAGGAAGGTGTGGCAGCATTGCTTTCAGTTAAAGAAATAGAGTTAAGTATAAAATATTGTAAATATGGTAACAAAATGTAAGCAAATAAAAATTCTTGTGATTTTTTTTTAATAGCTACTTTATTTATTTATTTATTTATTTTTGGCTGTGTTGGGTCTTCGTTTCGTGTGAGGGCTTTCTCTAGTTGCGGCTAGCGGGGGCCACTCTTCATCGCGGTGCGGGGGCCACTCTTCATCGCGGTGCACGGGCCTTTCACTATCACGGCCCCTCCTGTTGCGGGGCACAGGCTCCAGACTCGCAGGCTCAGTAGTTGTGGCTCACCGGCCCAGTTGCTCCGCGGCATGTGGGATCTTCCCAGACCAGGGCTCGAACCCATGTCCCCTGCATTGGCAGGCAGATTCTCAACCACTGTGCCACCAGGGAGGCCCTTTGTGATTAATTTTTATGAATAAAAATCTTACTCTATGACCCCAGATTACATTTACAAAGTAGGAAAAGTTGACATGAAAGGAGAAAGAGAAATTAAAAGTATAAAAAATTATTTTTAGTTCTTACTTTTGGTTATCTGCTACCAAATAACTATAAAATATCAAAACGAAACCTGTAATCTATATAAAAAGAAAGTATAGAGGCTTCCCTGGTGGCGCAGTGGTTGAGAATCTGCCTGCCAATGCAGGGGACACGGGTTTGAGCCCTGGTCTGGGAAGATCCCACATGCTGCGGAGCAACTAGGCCTGTGAGCCACAACTACTGAGCCTGTGCATCTGGAACCTGTGCTCGGCAACAATAGAGGCCGCGATAGTGAGAGGCCCGCACACTGCGATGAAGAGTGGCCCCCGCTCGCCGCAACTAGAGAAAGCCCTCGCACAGAAACGAAGATCCAACACGCCAAAAATAAATAAATAAATAAATAAATTTAAAAAAAAGTATAGAAAGTGATGATAAAGTATGGAGAAAACAAATAAATAAAACTAGAGAATATTATGACAATAGGTATAACAGATCTTAAAATGCCTATATCAATTGAAATATTTATACAATGCATATTACTGTACAAAATAGACAAAACTAGAAGATAAGAAGACCCTAAATTATTAAAAATGATTAGGTAAGGCATATTATAGAAGACATTAATTTTTCATATATTTTCTTAAAAGATTTTTTTAAAGCTACAATATGAGACCTACTCCCAAAACTCAGTTACAATATTTAACAAAAGGGTAGTGGGCATGGGTGAAGATATTTCAGATATAAAAGATAAAACAGTAAATCAGCAGTGCTAATTTTAATATAAAATTGAATAGGGAATGGTTTAAAATTGAAGGATAAAGATAGTTCTGTTGATAAAAAATAAATAATAATAAAATAAAAATATATCAGCAGAATTAGTTTCATCCTTCAATTTTAAACCATTCTACTTTATACAAAATAAGCAGTCCTTTGAAAGAAGACGCTGACTCAAAAAGCATACAATTTTTTCTTTATTAAACACATTCTTTAAAATTTATGAAATCAATTATATAATGCTCTCTAACTTTAAAATTTTGAATTATATTACTTACATTTCTAACAATTTTGAGGTCATGATATTCAGTGCAAGATAGTAAAACACATGATTTTACTAAATTTTACTTCCTATAAAGTAGCATATGTGACAACCCCTTTACTCACAACACATATAACTTGAAGGCAAAAATTTAATCAAAGAAGAAGGAGGAGGAAAAGGAGAAGGAGGTGAAGAAAGGAAAGGAAAGGGGAAGAAAAATACTATCCAGATAACTGGAAATGTATCAAAATGGGGGATTACAGTTGTAAAGAGTTTTACCATTAAAAAAAGAAAAAAGAATAAATTTAGCATGAGAACAGTCCTTAGCACATTTAGTGCTATAAGTGTGAACTATTCTTATTGTAATTATTAATGTTAATGAAATGAAATATGCAATTTTTAACATTATGTTAGTAAATAGCTCTTAAAAGTATAGAAACATATTTGATATGTTAATGAAGAAGCAATACACAATATTGACAATTTAAAAGTTGCACAGAAAAAAATGAATTATATGTTCAAATGATATTTGTAATTCCTCTATAATTGGTTTTCAAACTGAAACCTATGTAACCTTGGGGTACATTAAGACTTTCTGTGGTATATAAAGTGTGGAGAATTTTAAGGAAATTAACTGACATTGTTCTTTCCATTTTTGAAAACCAAGAAGCTTGGAGCTGGCTTTTGAGGTATTTTATTTCATCCCTGGCTGAGCAAAAGCAGTAAAGGAAGGGATTTTTATTTCCGTAAAACAAAAGGTCATTTTAAATGTCTGCTTTAATTTTAGTGGGCTACACCAGATCTTTAGCGTTAAAACATTATGGAGCAATGGAGGAAAATTAGTAAATATAAGTTGTTAGACATAAACCTGGCCAGAGTCAGGTCAAGAAAGGGGAAGAAAAGAAATGTTATTCTTAGTAATGCAATTTGTTCTTGGTACTCTTTCTAGGTTGAAATCATAAGGGTTAAGTAGAGTATAGGAGTGATACTTGCACAACATATTAGAAAAAATATTACTGTGTTTCCTTCTATCTCTTCTTTCTTCTGTACTCACATGTCATCACTAATTGTCTTCCATCATTTGACTTGTTCCCTTTGTCTATTACAAGTGATTTGGGGATACTTTTTTAGACCCTGCTGATGATTGTGTATGTTGGACATAGTGTTTAGGGTTCTGGGATAATATAAATTATGAAAAAAAAAATGTTTGGGAGGTAGAATTTTGGTAAATTTTTACGGGTACACAGCATTCAAAATGCCAAGGAAGTATTTTATATTAAGTGTTAAACCCGACTTGGAAGAGGAGGCTTTTGTAACTATATCAATAGCGGAATTTTCAAAGCCCCTAACTCTTATTCCAATTTACAAGGGCTACAAGGAAGAGAGGGAGAAAGAAAAAAGAATAAAACTAGTATAAGCCCTTTGCTTTAAGAGTTTTCTCGTTCTGTTATATCAGTGATACGCTTCAAATATGCTATGACCAGAAACCTAAACTACCTACACTTTATATACTTTACAGTCTTTAACTTTGAGTTTCTTTCTAGTTATTTGGAGGCTAAAATTGACCCCCAAATTGCCAAAGGTATTATGATGCAATTAGCATAAGAGAAAAAGGCAAGCTATTATTCAAACATTTACCTATTCAATAAACTATCCTGCTATAAATGAGAGCTAATGGGATTTTTTTACTTAGTTTTTTTTTTTTTAATATAAATTTATTTATTTATTTTTGGCTGTGTTGGGTCTTCGTTTCTGTGCGAAGGCTTTCTCTAGTTTCCGCGAGCGGGGGCCACTCTTCATCGCGGTGCGCGGGCCTCTCACTATCGCAGCCTCTCTTGTTGCGGAGCACAGGCTCCAGACGCGCAGGCTCAGTAGTTGTGGCTCACGGGCCCAGTTGCTCCGCGGCATGTGGAGTCTTCCCAGACCAGGGCTCGAACCCGTGTCCCCTGCACCGGCAGGCAGACTCTCAACCACTGCACCACCAGGGAAGCCCAAATGGGATTTTTTTAAATGCAAGATTGTATGGGTTTTTATTTATGAATATCAGGTACCTACATGATTATAATAGCGTACCTTAACATTGCTTTCTTCTTTATTTTACAACCACACTCTTCCAGAACTAGAGAAAGCAAGAAGAGTAGGAGATGGAATCAGACAAGCCAGAGCTGTAGCTTTTGCTGTCAGTGAAATGAGGAGCTATTTGGGGGTCTTGAGAAGTGACAGAACTGACTCATGTTTTAAAAGCATTAGTGTGGCTTCTGAGTTGAGATTAGATTGTAGGTAGAAAAGGTAAAGACATGAAAACCACCTAGGGGGCTCTTACAGTATTCCAGGCTGGAGACATGGATGGCTCAGTTGGGATGATAGGAGTGTATGTAGTGAGACCTAGTCATGTGCTAGATTTATTTTGAAGGTAGAGCCATTAGCCTTCTCAGCAATTGGTTGGAGGATGTAAGTAAAAATAAAAGTAAAGGAAGACAAGATTTTTTTTTTCCTGAACAAGTGAAAGAGTTTCCAGTAATTAAGATGGGGAAAACTGTAGGTAAAGCTGGTGTCAATAGAGCAGATGTTCAGTTTTGGATGTGATGGATTTGGAATGTCTGTTGGCTATCCAGGTAAAGTTGTAAGTAGGCAATTGGATATATGAGTCTGTAGTTTGGAGGACAGTTCTGTAGATATACATCTGGGAGTCACTGGCAAACTGATGGTATCTCAAGTCATGAAACTATGAGATTTACAAGGGAAAGTGTGTAGGCAGATAGAAAGAACAAAACTTGATCCTGAGGTGTTCCAATATTAAGAGAATGGGGAGAAGAGGAGGAGCCAAAAAAAAGAAATTGAAGAGTGATAGTGATACAGGAAAGAATTCAGGTGAGTGTGATGTCCTGAAGTAAAAAAAAGGGGAACAAGTATCAACTTTGTCAAATGCTGTAATAGATCAAGATAAAGTCTGAGAATTGTTCACGGGATCAGCAGTGTGGATTCTATTTGTGACTTTGATAAGCACATCTTTGATAGAGTGCTGAAATTTGAAGCCTAATTGATGTAAGTTTAAGACAGGAGGAAAGGAACTGGAGACTAACCTGGGAGTTTTGCAACTAAGGGAAAAAAAGAAATGGAGCCTTAGCTGGTCAGAAAATGGAGTAAATTTTTTTTTTTTTTTTTGAGAGAGGAGAAATTACAGCATGTTTATATGGTAATGGGAATGGTCCACTTAAGAGAAAAAGAGGAGAAATTGATGATGTATTATCTTATCATCTATTTTCACAATAATCCCATAATATAGTTCTAATTGTTATTTTCATTATTTAGATGAAGAAGCTGAGAACAGAAAGTTTAAGTAGCATGCCCACTTTTCTATTTCTGATTTATATTGTTCTTTCAAACCTTAAATTATATTTCATTTTTTTAAGCTTATTTTGAAATATTTGGTTTATTTCCATTTGTTGCCTTGTATGTTATCATTAACTGAAAGACTGTTATTCAGTCTATTTTAAAATTTATTCTAATATTTTTGAGCCTTATTGTAAACATTTTCATTGTTGCTGTCATCATCTATGTTTAAATAAGAAGGGGTTTCCTGGACTAATAAGAATAAAATTCTGGGTAGTTGGAGGGCATCGGCCAGGGAATAGGCCAAGAAAACTTTTCAACCTTTATGGTACCCTCTTTTCTTACTATGAAGGTTTCAAAAAATAACCTCGAATAGCTAAAATAGTCATACTCATAGAAACAGAGTAGAATGGTGGTTGCCAGGTCTGGGGGAAAGGGGGAATGGGGAGTTGCTATTCAACAGGTATGAAATTTCAGTTACACAAGATGAATAAGTTTTAGAGATCTGCTGTACAACATCATGTTTATAGTTAACAGTACCATATTGTATACCTAAAAGTTTAAGAGGGTAAACTCATGTTATATGGTCTTAGAGCAATAAAAATAAATATATAACCACTGTGTAATCTCATTTGTGAGACTTGGGTCAAGAAGGATCTTCGGTTCCAATGCTGTGGTTCATAGATCTATAGGTCTTGCACTACAAAACAGTGCTTTCCCCCTTGTACCTTGCATTTTTCTCTTAAGATACTTTCTGAGATAATTGTCCTCAGGACCACTAACTGTTCCCCTTCCCTCAGTTATCTAAAACTTCTTTCTCCCTTATTCCCAAGTCTACTTTCCTAGTTTATTTGGATTCTACTCTTAGTAGTATTCCCTAAAGGGTGTGGCTCTGTCTTTTAGAATCAGAGAATTTACTAGAATTTTCTGAGATTACCATGGACTTTCCATAGGGAAAAAGAAGATTAATGTTTACCTACTTCCTGTCACACTATGTACAAAAGTCAATTTCACGTATAAAGATCCCAATATAAAAAGTCAAATGATAAAGATGTCAGGAAGAAACAAAGGAGAGCATCTTTGTGACCTTGGGTATACAAAGATTTTGTTTTTTTAAGAGTACACATAATTATCAGCTCTAGAATGAAGAACTTCTGCAAATCAATAAAAAAATGGAAGATAACCTCATAAAAAACAGTTAAGAGACTTAAAACAGAAATTTTTCAAAAGAGAATATCCATATGGCCAGTAAACATGAAAATCTGCTCACCTTCATTAGTCATCAGAAAAATATAAATTAAAACCATAATTTATACACCCAATAGAATGGCTAAAATGAAAAACACCCATTCTAAGTGTTGACTAGACTGTCAAACAACTGAACTCACATACACTACTAGTAGAAGTGTAAGTTATTATAACTACACTGGAAAACTCTCCAGAAGTATCAAAGAAAGCTGCATATATGCATAACTAGTGGTTCTACTACTAAGTATATATCCAACAGAAATCCATTAGTTTACAAAAGAGTTTTGGACAGGAATTTTCATAGCCACACTATTCCTAACAGTTTACAAAACTGGAAATCATCAAAATGTCCATCAAGATTAAAATTAATAAATATATTATTGGTACATACATACAATAGAATATGGCAATGCATCATTTTGAATTCATGCAATAATGTGGAGGAATCTTCTAAGCAAAATCTTGGGCAAAAGTATGTAGACCCAAAAGAATACATGCTGTATGATCTAATTGACATAAATTAAAAACAATAGAAGCAATTTGTGGTGTAAGAAGTCAGAATAGCAGATGCACTTGTGAAGGCAGCTATAGTGACTGGGCAGGGCAACTTTGTTCTATTTCTTGAATTTGACACTCCTTACTATGTGTGTTAACTTTGTAAAAATCCAGTGATTTGTACACTGCTAATCTGTAAGTTATATTTCATCAAAAAGTTTACTTACAAATACAAATAATAAATAGACAGCTGGTTATGGCCATAGGATGGCTAAATGTTAAAATCTGTTTAATCTTGTTAGGAATGTATTATCTTATCTGTGGTGGGGGACTCTATGTTGCTGCTCTTGTCCTGGAGTAACTGGAAGTGATGTAATTACTTTTTTTAAATTTTGAACATACCCTTTTGGATGCATGAAGAATCCACTCTTGGGAAATGTTTATTTGTAGAGGTCACATCTGCATTACTCTGGGCCAAAATCCATTGCACTTTTGGTATTATTTAATAAGAACATTGCTTTTCTGTTGAGAAAGTTTGGACATTGCTAATTAAATGGAATTAGACTCAGTGTTACCCCTGTCTCTGCTGTCAAAATCCATTTTCTGCCCTATGAAAAGACTCATGAAACAGCAGCTAGTCTTCACTAACTTATTTCATTCAATTAAAATTAAATTACACAATTGAACTTTTTTTCTTGTCTTTTCTATATTACATATTGTTAATTGCTTAATTAAAACTGAAGCCTGACATTTATTCCTTTCTCTTTAGGAAAAAAAAAAAAGAAAGAAAAAGAAAAAGAAATATAAGACACACTCACTGTTACTTACTTAGTTATTCAAAAGGAAGCTCTAGAAAAAAACTCCTGTTAGCAAAGAATAAAATAAACCACAATTTTCCCATGAAAATATTTATAAAAAACATACAAGCATGATAGTTTTTAAGTTCATTGCCATTCCAGTTTCTAAGAAGGCATTTAAAATGTACCATATTCAACAAATATATCTAGTTTTTTTTTGCATATATATATACCCCAACTTGAGTTTTCTTAGTATCTTCATCATTTTCAGTAGCCATTTTACACATGGAAATAGATAATGACTCTATCTATTGGTATTTATATATAGTACTGTTGCTTCAAAAACCTAGTCTCCTCAAATATGATAGCTACCATTTGTACAGTGATTATTATTTGGCATTGTCAAATTGTTTTGTGTACATTAACTTATATAATATTCATATTTATAGATGAGGAAACTGAGGCACAGTGTATTTAAAAGATTTACCAGAGGTTATATGGCTAGTAAATGGCAGAGCTGGGATTTTCATCCAGAATTTTATTTTAATTCTATTAATTTGTCTGTAAGAGTCACACTCTTAACCAATGTATTACAATGACTCCAAATGGATTCACACAAGCCAGGAGGTAACTCTCCTCTTGAAAACACAGAACTTATTTTTATTTTTAAATTAATTCACAGCTCTTTACTGAGATTCTATATGTTTCTGATGTTCTAGGTAAACATTGGTAAAACAGGGAAAGTCTTTCCCTCACAGAAATTAAAGAAAATAATCATGATAGATGTTAACTAAACTTATTGTGGTAATCATTTCACAATATATGTAAGTCAAATTGTTATGCTCTACCCTTTAAACTTATATAGTGCTGAATGTCAATTATATTGCAATAAAACAGATAATAAACAGGTGAAAATAAATGAATAAATATACAACTAAAGAAAAAGACAATTAATACACATGTAATCAAAGGCAACCTTATGTATCCTAATTAGAAAGAAAGAAGTAAAAAAATAAGTCACTATTTGCAAATGACATACTATACATAGAAAATCTAAAGACTCCACCAAAAAAACTATTAGAACTAATAAATGAATTCAGTAAAGATGCAGGACACAAAATTAATATACAAAAATTTGTTGCATAACTATATACCAATAACACACTATAAGAAAGAAAACAATTAAGAAAAATTAAATTAAGAAAACAATCCCATTTACAATTGCATCAAAAAGAATAAAACACCGAGGACTAAATTTAACCAAAGAGGTGAAAGAGCTGTACTCTGAAAACTATAAAACATTGATGAAAGAAATTGAAGATGACAGAAATAATTGTAAAGATACACCATGATCCTAGATTGGAAGTATTAATATTGTTAAAGTGTTTATACTACTCAAAGCCATCTACAGATTCAATGCAATCCCTATCAAAATACCCATGGCATTTTTCACAGAACAGGAACAAATAATCTTAAAATTTGTTCTGAACCAAAAAAGACCCTGGATAGCCAAAGCAATCTTGAGAAGGAAGAACAAAGCTAGAAGTATCACACTTCCTGATTTCAAACTGTACTACAAGCTATAATAATTAATGTACTGGCACAAAACCAGATGCATAGGTCATTGGAACAGAATAGGGAGCCCAGAAATAAATGCATGCTTATATGGTCAATCTATGACAAAGCAGGCAAGAATTTATAATGGAGAAAGACAGTCTCTTCAATAAATGGTGTTGGGAAAACTGGGCGCACAAAAGAAACTAGACCACCTTTTTATACCATATACAAAAATAAAATCAAGATAGATTAAAGACTTAAATTTAAGACCTGAAACCATAAAACTCCTACATGGCCAGTACACCTTTTGACATAAATTGTAGCAATATTTTTTTGTGTCTGTCTCTTCAGGTAAGGAAAACAAAAGCAAAAATAAACAAATGGGACTACATCAAACTAAAAAGATCTTACACAGTAAAGAAGACCATCAGCAAAACAAAAAGGCAACCTACTGAATGGGAGAAGATATTTGCAAATGATATGTCCTGTAAGAGGTTAATATCCAAAATATATAAAGAACTCATACAACTCAAATCTCCAAAAATAAACAATCTGATTCAAAAAGGGTAGAAGACCAGAATAGACATTTTTCCAAAGAAGACATGCAGATGACCAACAGGTACATGAAAAGAAACTCAACATCACTAATCATCAGGGAAATGCAAATCAAAATCACAATTAGATATTACCTCACACCTGTTAGAAGGGCTACTACCAAAACAAGAAATAACAAGTGTTGGTGAGATTGTGGAGAAAAGGGAACCCTACTACACTGTTTGTAAATTGGTGCAGGCACGATGGCAAACAGTATGGAAGTTTCTCAAAAATTAAAAATAGAACTACCATATGATCCAGAAATTTCACTTCTGGGTATTTACCTGAAGAAAACACTAATTTGAAAAAATATATGCACCTCAATATTCATTGCAGCATTATTTACAATAGCTATGATATAGATAAAACCCAAGAGTCTATCAATAGATGAATGATAAAGAACATGTGGTATACATATACAATGCAATATTACTCAGGCTTAACAAAGAATAAAATATTGCCATTTGTAACAACATGAATGGACATAGAGGGTATTATGCTAAGTGAAATAAGTCAGACAGAGAAAGACAAATACTGTATGATTTCACTTATATGTGGACTATATATATATTCTCTTCCATTGACATATATATACAAGCAAACAAACACAAAACAGAAAGAGACACAAAGATACAGAGAACAGACTGATGCCAGAGGGCAGGGGCTGGGGGGATGGGCAAAATAGGGGAAGGGGAATAAGAGGTACAAACTACCAGTTATAAAATAAATAAGTCATGAGGATGTAATGTGCAGCATAGGAAACATAGTCAATAATATTTTGATAACCTTGTATGGGAACAGAAAAAAAAAGGCAACTCTCTTTGCTCAGTTCCAGAATACACAAATTTCAGTAACTGCATTTATGTAAATAAAGCCAGCCCCTCAACAGCATGATTCAAATTTCAGGTACCATAATATACCAACTAAGACTAATTGCATAAAGTACAAAGTGGGCTGCTGGCTCTTTAGTCCACGAATTGCTACACAAGCAACAGATGCACATTATGATCAGTGACAATTCATGTTACTTCTTTCAAAGTCAGTGATTGATCACTGTTTATCTGTTTATTCAGTTCACGTATATCCAGTAAAGCCTTTAGATGTGTTGTTTCTTGTCTCCCTGTGATAAACCCACATGGCATAGTACAAACAAATATGGTAGTTTGAAAGAAGGAATTGGGCAAAAAGATGAACATGCAGTGAAGAACAAAAAAGTGATAATGCCCACAGTAAAATTAAAATTGAATGTAAACGAGGTTATAGAAGATATAGCTGATCATGTTGACAGGGCTGCCATTTCAAAAACTCAAGATACGCAGCCAGGGGAACTTAGAGAAGGTGAATTTATTGACATAAATGAGGAAAATGATTTTGATATAAAGGAAGAAGATGTTCCAGAGTAAGTGACTTGAGCAAAAAACTTCATATTAAGGAACTCTTAAAGATGTTCCATGATATTGAAAGCACATAGTGGGACTTCCCTGGTAGTCCAGTGGTTAAGACTTCGTGGTGGGGGGTGTGAGTTCGGGGAGCAGGGGGTGTGAAAGCTAAGATCCCACATATCTCACAGCCAAAAAACAAAGCATAAAACAGAAGCAATATTGTAACAAATTCAATAAAGACTTTTAAAATGATCCTCATCAAAAAAATGTTTAAAAAAAAAAAAGGAAGCACATAGGATAAAATGTTGGGAAAGAATCCAAACTTAGTAAAGAACATGACAATTGGTCAAGACATTAAAAAGTTGCTTGCTTTGTAAGTTACATGAAGGCAAGCACTGTGCAACAACTTTTTTTTTTTTTTTTTTTTTATTGAATGCAAACTAAGACCACTTGACTGTTACTGAAATGAATAGCCCAGTTTGCTTTTTTTTTTTTTAAAGAAATTCACGTTCTTTTATTTATTTATTTATGACTGTGTTGAGTCTTCGTTTCTGTGTGAGGGCTTTCTCTAGTTGTGGCAAGTGGGGACCACTCTTCATCGCGGTGCGCGGGCCTCTCACCATCGCAGCCTCTCTTGTTGCGGAGCACAGGCTCCAGACGCGCAGGCTCAGTAATTGTGGCTCACGGGCCCAGTTGCTCCGTGGCATGTGGGATCTTCCCAGACCAGGGCTCGAACCCGTGTCCCCTGCATTGGCAGGCAGATTCTCAACCACTGCGCCACCAGGGAAGCCCACAACAACTTTTAATAACATTTTTACAAAGAAGTAAAACATTTTAATTGTCAACCTTTATTAATAATTAAATTACAGTATACTAAGTAAATATTAGTTTTACTATATTTTCACTTCCCAATCCACTGATAACAGACAGTAAGAGTTTTTAATGTTTGATAAAATTTTTAAAGGTCATGGAAAATTGTAATTTTCCCCATTATTAAAATAGCTTTGCGTGATTTCAGCTTGCGTGCTCATTTTTAGAATACCACACTATTGTGCAAAGCAAAAATTACCTGTACAAACGAAAGAGCTTACAATCCCTAATTCTCAACCAATATCTTTTTCTGTACTATTACTCCACTGGGGAAACAACAGAGAAAATATTGGGTTGGCCAAAAAGTTCGTTCGGGTTTTCACAGGGAGAACCCGAACGAACTTTTTGGCCAGCCCAATAATATTTCCATAGCTCTTTTCTTAGACTATCAATTTCAGATCTTTTAATTTCCTGCTATAATAGATGAAAATTTTGCTTCTGTTCACTCTTCCCCTCCTTCCTTGTCCAAATATAGTTACACAACCATTTTTAGTACAGCTAAAATTAATTTTCTTTGCATCTATAAATAATATAGCCCCATGTTTATTTCTTTTTTCTAAATTATACATAATATTTTTTTCTTTGTACATTGACAAATACAGTGTTAAGGCCCTATCCATTCTTTGGTCACCTCTTAACTGACAACCCTGAAATTCTGACATTTGTATTTTTCCTGTTACATCACCAAAGTTAATTAAATTTATTCAGTTACATATTCATACATATAGTATTATAGTGCAGATCTGCTGGTGATGAAATTTTTCAGCTTTTATATGTCTAAAAATGCCTTTATCTTCATTTTTTGGAAAATACTTTTGCTAAATAAAGAATTCTAAGTTGACATTTAACAAAAAAATTTTTAATTCAATACTTTAAAGTTTTTGCTCCACTGTCATTTAGCTTGCATTGTTTCTGACAAGAAATCTGCTGTTATCCTTATCTTTAAATCTCTGTAACTTTTTTTTTCTATCTTCTTTTAAGATTTTCTTTTTATCACAGATTTTAAGCAATTTGTTTATGATGTGTCTTAATGTGGGTTTTTTTCCCTACATATTTTTGTGCTTGAACTTTGTTGAGCTTCTCGGATCTGTGAGTTTATAATTTTCCTCCAATTTGGAAATATTTAGCCATTAATTCTTCAAATATGTTTTGCCTCCACTCCCTCTGGGGACTCTAATACATATAGTTGAACCCTTGTAGTTATCCCACATTTCACTGATGCTCTATTATTTTTTTTTTATTCTTTCTCTGTGTTTCATCTTGGATCATTTCTTTTACTATGTCTTCCAGTCACATCTCTTCTCTGCAATCTGCCTTTAATCCCATACAGTGTATTTTTCATCTCAGACATTAGAGTTTTTACCTCTAGAAGTTTGATCTGTTTGTTGTTGTTGTTAATATTTTTATAACTTTATTTAACTTCTTGAACTTATAGAATACAGTTATAATATCTGTTTAGTATTTTCTGCTAATTCTCACATCAGTGTCTCCTTTGGTTGGTTTTGTTTGATTATTCTTTTTATTATGAATCATGCTTTTCTGCTTCTCTGCATTTCTTATAATCTTTGATTGGTTACCAGCCATTGTGAATTTTACCTTGTTTCTATTCCTATAAATATTCTTGAGCTTTGTTTGGAATATAGTTGAGTTACCTGGAATCAATGTGATCCTTTCAGGTCTTGTTTTCAGGTGGGACAAGACCTGGGTTTAATCTAGGGTTAATACCTAGCTTCCATACTAAGAAGACAAGACCTTTCTTAGTATTCTTATCAATACCCTCTGAATTATGATGTTTTCCACACTGATTGTTGGAAACAGACACTATTCTTGGTCCTGTGTGAACTCTGGGCACAGAGTTCTCTTAATCCTTTTGAGTGGTTCTTTTCCGTCCTAGAGTAGTTTTCTCACACAAGTGCGCTAATCAGTTCTCAACTGAATCCTCCAGAAGAACTCTCTGCAGGTCAGCAGAGTTCTCTCTCCATGTATCTCTCTTGTGTCTGGAACCCTGTCCTGTGACTTCATTGCTTTGTCTTTTCTCGACTCCCAGCTCTATATCCTTAATTCAGGAAGACTACAGGGCTTCCCCCTCCTTGCACCACAGTCTGAAAATTTTCTCCAGGCAGCAAGTTGGAGCAATCATAGGTCTCACCTTGTTTGTTTCAAAATTTCTCAGGAATCATTTTCCCTTATTCCTGACACTGATGACTTGAGTCCTGTTGTTTCATATATTATGGGTTTTTTTCAGTTTTTTTAGGCATGGAGATAAATTTCATTTTATTACTCCTGGTTATTACTTAAATTAGTATTTGCATAATATGAGCAGTGAAATGCAATAGAAAATTAATTAATAAAGAGAGAACAACAACAACAACAAAAACCTTTGCTATTGAAACTTTTAAATGTCTAGAGACATAAACATGTTTCAAGGCATAATTATGCAAATAGATGGCAAAGTTTAAGATAAAGGTGTCAACTCTTCAACCTCATTTAGTATGAAGGAACATAGTTTGAACAAAAAATATTTTAATTCATAAGGACATCCCAGAAACCCTTATCAAGAGTACAGTGTAATCTTTACTAGTTTGGCTCATTAAATTGAAAATGGACTTGAAAAAGGTCATGGGGAATTAGAGCTTAGATAATTCATAATCAAAGCAATTAGCAATGGATTATGGCTCATGAGCTCCCTAGAAAAAGAAATCTTAGTTGAAATTGCTGAACCCAAGACGGCATTCATTTGTCTACCTAGATCATAATCTAGTAACAAACTACCTTGTTTAGTACATAAATACAAATGGTATTCAAACTCTTCTTTATCTAAACGTATAGATTACAAAGGATATAAATTGATTTTCAAGAACATACATGTTATACAAGTCACACCTTTGGACAAGGATATGTAGATACCTGAAATTTCATTTTACAAAAGCTAACTAGAGAGGGCACTCTAAATACAACTCATTGGTTGACTTTAGTAGAACTTGGATATTAATATTATTGGACTCTAGGAAGTATTCTGGACAACTCAGTTAAATCACATGTAAATCTTAGCTACCAATTTCTCTTTTTTTTGAATTATATTTTAATGTTTTCTTTCATTGTCACCTTTAAAAATTTGTTTGATTTTTTTAAGAACACCCTTTAAAATAGTTCACTTAGTCTCAAAACTCGTGGACTCTATTCCCTAGAAAGTTAGTCAGTTTTTCTGACAATCTTAGCCACAGTTTCTGTGGCTGCTGTGAAATGTGGCTAAAAACCCTTGTCCTTGTTTTTTTTTTACTTTCCTAATACTATATCACCTTAAAACACTGTGTAAGTATAAGGGTTTCCAATTTTTCATGTTGATCTTTCAGAATAAAATTCTATTTCTAAATGTGTAAATTTGAATATAAATCAAAGTTTGAGGACATGAATTTTCAAAATGCCAGTCTGTTGTATCATGCACAAGTACACCAGACACTTACCTATTTTAATAAGCATGTAAAGATTAGGAGGCCTAGCAGTGGTCTAACTCTGAGAGGAAAGCAAGATACTGGTGTGACGTGCTTCAAGATCAATAACTAGGGAACAGCATGGAACTCCAAAAGATAGATAAAAAACAGACCTGAAGGAGATCATTTAGAAAGAGAAATAATTATTGAATGAATCTATCTGAATATAACTAGGAAAAAATAATTGTAGATGGGGCAACATGGGAATCAAAGATTAGAGCAGAATTGGATTTTAATTCATCATTATACCCTAGCTTATCAACAAAGTGACATAACCTTGTTTTTGTGTAAGACAATGCTTTTGTAAGTGTGGTAAAGGTATTGAGGTTATGCTTTTTTAAGGGTCCTTTTCTCTTAGAGCAATATTCTAAAATATTTATAGTTAAAATATATGATATGGGAATTTGCTTCAAAATAAACCAGAGGATGGTGAGAAGGTAGGGATTTGTATAAAATAAGACTGGTTATGAATTGATAATTATGGAAACTAGATGATAAGTTAATACTATTATTCTATATTTTTAACTTCTTTGAAATTAAAGAGAAACAAAACAAAATGAAACTTGTTTCATCATATAAGTACCTTGGTTACTTAATACTTAGTTCAAAATTTGTATAAGAAAGAGAATAAGAGATACCTGCCTCTTAGCATTGTTTTGAGGACGAATTGAGTTAATTGATGTAATGTGCTAAAAATATTGCCTATCACATGGAAGGTGCTGTGTAAATACTACCTTTAAAGAAAATATTCTCCATTCCATGTCCAAACTTTTAATTTTAATTTATATTAATTTTTATTTTTAAAAAAATTTTTAATTTTACTTTATTTTTTATACAGCAGATTCTTATTAGTTATCCATTTTATACATATTAGTATATCTATGTCAATCCCAATCTCCCAATTCATCACACCACCCACCCGCCACTTTCCCCCCTTGCTGTCCATACGTTTGTTCTCTACATCTGTGTCTCAATTTCTGCCATGCAAACTGGTTCATCTGTACCATTTTTCTAGGTTCCACATATACGTGTTAATATATGATATTTGTTTTTCTCTTTCTGACATACTTCACTCTGTATGACAGTCGCTAGATCCATCCACGTCTCTACAAATTACCCAATTTCGTTCCTTTTCATGGCTGAGTAATATTCCATTGTATATATGTACCACCTCTTCTTTATCCATTCATCTGTCGATGGGCATTTAGGTTGCTTCCATGACCTGGCAATTGTAAATAGTGCTGCAATGAACATTGGAGTGCATGTGTCTTTTTGAATTATGGTTTTCTCTGGGTATATGCCAGTAGTGGGATTGCTGGGTCATATGGCGATTCTATTTTTAGTTTTTTAAGGAACCTCCATACTGTTCTCCATAGTGGCTGTATCAATTTACATTCTCACCAACAGTGCAAGAGGGTTCCCTTTTCTCCACATCCTCTCCAGCATTTGTTGTTTGTAGATTTTCTGAGGATGCCCATTCTAACTGGTGTGAGGTGATACCTCATTGTAGTTTTGATCTGCATTACTCTAATAATTAGTGATGTTGAGCAGGTTTTCATGTGCTTCTTGGCCATCTGTATGTCTTCTTTGGAGAAATGTCTATTTAGGTTTTCTGCCCATTTTTTGATTAGGTTGTTGTTGTTTTTTTTTTAATATTGAGCTGCATGAGCTGTTTATATATTTTGGAGGTTAATCCTTTGTCCGTTGAATGACTTTGCAAATATTTTCTCCCATTTTGAGGGTTGTCTTTTCGTCCTGTTTGTAGTTTCCTTTGTTTTGCAAAACCTTTTAAGTTTCATTAGGTCCCATTTGTTTATTTTTATTTCCATTACTCTAGGAGGTGGATCAAAATAGATCTTGCTGTGATTTATGTCAAAGAGTGTTCTTCCTATGTTTTCCTCTAAGAGTTTTATAGTGTCCATTCTTACATTTAGGTGTCTAATCCATTTTGAGTTTATTGTTGTATATGGTGTTAAGGAGTGTTCTAATTTCATTTCATTCTTTTACATGTAGCTGTCCAGTTTTCCTAGCACCACTTATAGAAGAGACTGTCGTTTCTCCAATGTATATCCTTGCCTCTTTTGTCATAGATTAGTTGACCGTAGGTGCATGGGTTTATCTCTGGGCTTTCTATCTTGTTCCATTCATCTATACTTCTGTTTTTGTGCCAGTACCATATAGTCTTGATTACTGGAGCTTTGTAGTGTAGTCTGAAATCAGGGAGTCTGATTCCTACAGCTCTGTTTTTTTTCTCTCAAGACTTCTTTGGCTCTGCAGGGTCTTTTGTGTCTCCATACACATTTTAAGATTTTTTTGTTCTAGTTCTGTAAAAATTGCCATTGGTTATTTGATAGGGATTGCATTGAATCTGTAGATTGCTTTGGGGAGTATAGTCATTTTCACAATATTGATTCTTCCAAGCCAAGAACATGGTATATCTCTCCATCTGTTTATATCATCTTTAATTTCTTTCATCAGTGTCTTATAGTTTTCTGCATACAGGTTTTTGTCTCCTTAGATAGGTTTATGCCTAGGTATTTTATTCTTTTTGTTGCAGTGGTAAATGGGAGTGTTTCCTTAATTTCTCTTTCAGATTTTTCATCATTAGTGTATAGGAATGCAAGGGATCTCTGTGCATTAATTTTGTATACTGCAACTTTACCAGATTCATTGATTAGCTCTAGTAGTTTTCTGGTAGCATCTTTAGGATTCTCTATGCATAGTATCATGTCATATGCAAACAGTGACAGTTTTACTTCTTTTCCAATCTGATTCCTTTCATTTCTTCTTCTTCTCTGATTGCCATGGCTAGGACTTCCAAATCTATGTTGAGTACTATGGTGAGAGTGGACATCCTTGTCTTGTTCCTGATCTTAGAGGAAATGCTTTCCCTTTTTCACCATTGAAATTGATGTTTGCTGTTTGTTTGTCATATATGGCCTTTATTATGTTGAGGTAGTTCCCTCTGTGCCCACTTTCTGGAGAGTTTTTATCATAAATCTTTGTTGAATTTTGTCAAAATCTTTTTCTGCATCTAGAGATGATCATATACTTTTTAGTCTTTAATTTGTTAATATGGTGTATCACATTGATTGATTTGCATATATTGAAGAATCCTTGCATCCCTGGGATAAATCCCACTCGATCATGGTGTATGATCCTTTTAATGTGTTGTTGGATTGTGTTTGGTAGTACTTTGTTGAGAGTTTTTGCATCTATATTCATCAGTGATATTGGTCTGTAATTTTCTTTTCTTGAGGCATCTTTGTCTGGTTAGGTATCAGGGTGATGGTGGCCTCACAGAATCAGTTTGGGAGTGTTCCTTCCTCTGCAAATTTTGGAAGAGTTTGAGAAGGAAGGTGTTAGCTCTTCTCTAATTGTTTGATAGAATTCACCTATGAAGCCATCTGGTCCTGGACTTTTGTTTGTGGGAAAGTTTTTAATCATAGTGTCAATTTCATTACTTGTGCTTGGTTGGTTCATATTTTTTATTTCTTCCTGGTTCAGTCTTGGAAGGTTATACCTTTCTAAGAATTTGTCCATTTATTCCAGGTTGCCCTTATTTTTGGCACAGAGTTGCTTGTAGTAATCTCTTAGGATGCTTTGTATTTCTGCGGTGTCTGTTGTAACTTCTCCTTTTTCATTTGTAATCTTATTGATTTGAGTCCTCTCCCTCTTTTTCTTGATGAGTCTGGCTAATGGTTTATCAATTTTGTTTATCTTCTCAAAGAACCAGCTTTTAGTTTTATTGATCTTTGCTATTGTTTTCTTTGTTTCTATTTCATTTATTTCTAATGTGATCTTTATGACTTCTTTCCTTCTGCTAACTTTGGGTTTTGTTTGTCCTTCTTTCTCTAGTTCCTTTAGGTGTAAGATTAGATTCTTTATTTGAGATTTTTCTTGTTTCTTGAGGTAGGCTTGTATTGTTATAAACATCCCTCTTAGAACTGCTTTTGCTGCATCCCATAGGTTGTGGATCATCTTGATTTTGTTGTCATTTGTCTCTAGGTATTTTTTTATTTCTTCAGTGATCTCTTGGTTATTTAGTAACGTATTGTTTAGCCTCCTTATGTTTGTGTTTTTTACATTTTTTTCTCTGTAATTGATTTCTAATCTCATATTATTTTGGTCAGAAAAGATGCTTGATATCATTTCAATTTTCTTAAATTTACTGAGGCTTGATTTGTGACCCAAGATGCGATCTATCCTGGAGAATGTTCCATGCCCACTTGAGAAGAAAGTGTAATCTGCTGTTTTTGGATGGAATGTCCTATAAATATCAATTAAATCTATCTGGTCTATTGTGTCATTTAAAGCTTGTGTTTCCTTATTAATTTTCTGTTTGGATGATCTGTCCATTGGTGTAAGTGAGGTGTTAAAGTCCCCCACCATTTTTGTGTTACGGTCGATTTCCTATTTTATAGCTGTTAGCAGTTGCCTTATGTATTGAGGTGCTCCTATGTTGGGTGCATATATATTTATAATTGTTATATCTTCTTCTTGGATTAATCCCTTGATCGTTATGTAGTGTCCTTCCTTGTCTCTTGTAACATTCTTTATTTTAAAGTCTATTTTATCTGATATGAGTATAGCTACTCCAGCTTTCTTTTGATTTCCATTTGCATGGGATATCTTTTTCCATCCCCTCACTTTCAGTCTGTATGTGTCCCTAAGTCTGAAGTGTGTCTCTTGTAGATAGCACATATATGGGTCTTGTTTTTGTATCCATTCAGTGAGCCTGTGTCTTTTGGTTGGATCATTAATCCATTCACGTTTAAGGTAATTATCGATATGTATGTTCGTATTACCATTTTCTTAATTGTAATGAGTTTGTTTTTGTAGGTCCTTTTCTTCTCTTGTGTTTGCCACTTAGAGAAGTTCCTTTAGCATTTGTTGTAGAGCTGGTTTGGTGGTGCTGAATTCTCTTCGCTTTTGCTTGTCTGCAATGCTTTTGATTTCTCCTTTGAATTTGAATGAGATCCTTGCCAGGTAGAGTAATCTTGGTTGTAGGTTATTCCTTTTCATCACTTAAATATGTCATGCCACTCCCTTTTGGCTTGTAGAGTTTCTGCTGAGAAATCAGCTGTTAACCTTATGGGAATTCCCTCGTATGTTATTTGTCTTTTTTCCCTTGTTGCTTTCAATAATTTTTCTTCGTCTTTAATTTTTGTCAATTTGAATACTATGTGTCTCGGCGTGTTTCTCCTTGGGTTTATCCTGCCTAGGACTCTCTGCGCTTCCTGGACTTGGGTGGCTATTTCCTTTCCCATGTTAGGGAAGTTTTCAACTATAATCTCTTCAAATATTTTCTCGAGTCCTTTCTCTCTCTCTTCTCCTTCGGGGACCCCTATAATGTGAATGTTGTTGCGTTTAATGTTGTCTCAGAGGTCTCTTAAGCTGTCTTCATTTCTTTTCATTTTTTTTCTTTATTCTGTTCCACGGCCGTGAATTCCACCATTCTGTCTTCCAGGTCACTTATCCATTCTTCTGTCTCAGTTATTCTGCTATTGATTCCTTCTAGTGTATTGTATTGTTCGTCTCTGTTTGTTTGTCCTTTAATTATTCCAGGTGTTTGTTCTTTAATTCTTCTAGGTCTTTGTTAAACATTTCTTGCATCTTCTCGATCTTTGCCTCCATTCTTTTTCCGAGGTCCTGGATCATCTTCACTAACATTATTCTGAATTCTTTTTCTGAAAGGTTTCCTATCTCCACTTCATTTAGTTGTTCTTCTGGGGTTTTATCTTGTTCCTTCATCTGGTACATAGCTGTCTGCCTTTTCATCCTGTCTATCTTTCTGTGGATGTGGTTTTTGTTCCTCAGGCTGCAGGATTGTAGTTCTTCTTGCTTCTGCTGTCTGCCCTCTTTTGGATGTGGCTATCTAAGAGGCTTGTGGAAGTTTCTTGATGGGATGGACTGGTGGTCGGTAGAGTTGGCTGTTGCTCTGTTGTGCAGAGCTCAGTAAAACTTTAATCCACTTGTCTGCTCATGGGTGGGGCTGGGTCCCTTCCCTGTTGGTTGTTTGGCCTGAGGTGACCCAACACTGGAGCCTACCTGGGCTCTTTGGTTGGGCTAACGGTGGACCCTGGGAGGGCTCACGCCAAGGAGTATTTCCCAGAACTTCTGCTGCCAGTGTCCTTATCTTCACGGTGAGCCACAGCCACCCTCCACCTCTGCAGGAGACCCTCCAACACCAACCAGTTGGTCTGGTTCAGTCTCATATGGAGTCACCACTCCTTCCCCTGGGTCCCGATGCACACACTACTTTGTGGGTGCCCTCCAAGGGTGGAGTGTCTGTTTCCCCCAGTCCTGTTGAAGTCCTGCAGTCAAATCCCGCTAGCCTTCAAAATCTGATTCTCTAGGAATTCTTCCTCCCATTGCCAGATCCCCAGGTTGGGAAGACTGGCATGGGGCTCAGAATCTTCACTCCAGTGGGTGGACTTCTGTGGTATAAATGTTCTGCAGTTTCTGAGTCACCCACCCAGCAGTTATATGATTTGATTTTATTGTAATTGTGCCCCTCTTACCGTCTCATTGTGGCTTCTCCTTTGTCTTTGGATGTGGGGTATCTTTTTTGGTGAGTTCCAGTGTCTTCCTGTCAATGATTGTTCAGCAGTTAGTTGTGACTCTGGTGCTCTTGCAAGAGTGACTGAGAGCATGTCGTTCTACTTTGCCATCTTGAAGCAACGTCTCCATGTCCAATCTTTTAATTTTGAGATAATTGTAGATGCATATGTAGTTTTAAGAAATAAACAGAAATCTCCTGTAATATTTACCCAATTTCTTGCAATGGCAACATCTTGCACAACTATAGTACAATATCACGACTGGGATATTAATGTTGATATTATCAAGGTACAGAATATTTTCATCACTGCAAGGATCCTTCTTGTTGCCCTTTTCAAACTATACCACTTTTATGACCCTCTTCAAACCCTGGCTACCACCAATCTGTTCTCCATTACTTTAGGCAGTCTTTTTAAGAATGTTTATTAATGAAATCATACTGTATGTAACATTTTGAGATTGACTATTTTTTTTTACTCAGCATAATTCTTTAGAGATACATACAGATTGTTGTTAGTATTAATAGTACATTAATCCTTATTGCTGAGTAGGATTCCATGGTATGGATATTCTACAGCTTATTTAACAATTCACTGCTCCCTAAAGAGTATCTTGGGTTATTTCCAGTATTTGGCGATTATGAATTAAGCTTCTTTAAACATTTTTGTACAGATTTTTGTGTGAACACAAATTTTCATTTCTTTGGGGTAAATGTCCAAAAGTACAACTGTTCTGTCATATTGTAGTTTCATATTTAATTTTCTTATATGCTGCCAAAATGGTTTCCAGAGTGGCTTTAATGTTTGAAATTCCCATCAGCAATGAATGAGTGATCCAGTTTTTCCACATTCTTTCCAGCAAGAATTGAATATTGTTCTGACTGTTTTTTAAAAAAATTTAGTGATAAGTGTGTAGTGATTTCTCATTGTGGCTTTAATTTTGTAGGAGATCTTTTCATATGCTTATTTCCATCTGTATATTCTCTGCAGTGGAATGTCTTTACATGTCTTTTGCCCATTTTATAATTGGTTTGTTTTTTAATGTGAGATTTAAAAAATATTTTATCATCATTGTTCATTTGACATTAAACAAATATGTACTGTATAGTACTATGTGCCAGACCCTGTTCTAAGGTACATTTGTGAATAAAGCATTGATCTCAGCACTTATGAAATGTACGTTCTAGCAGGGGGTGAATAATGACATATATTGAACATCTTACACAGTTCCAAGTATTACAGAAAAAAATTAGAGCAGGGAAAGGGGGATAGGGGAACATGGGTGCAGGTTGAAATTTCAAACACTTTATTCATGCCTAAACACATATGGATATGCAGGCACATTTGTCTTTTGAACAATAGTGAGGAAATGTAAACATTAAAAACAAGGTTACTAATGTACTGCAATGATATCCCAACTTGAAAATTGGGTTGCTGCATTTGTAGCATGTTGGAGAATTATGGGGGTTGTAATAACTAAGATTTATTGAATGTTAAGCACCAATGACTGCATTTTACATACACCACCTCATTGAATCTCCACATGAAGGTGCATTTTATATCTCTAAATGTGTTTTTTAAGTTAATTTACCCATGACCCTACAGTACTTGTTTTTTGAATGAAAAAGATATGGATACCCAAAATTTTAATAGTGGCTTAACTCTATGTGGTAGTATTAAGAATATTGCATTTTTTAATGTTTAAAACTTTTAAATATTACTTGTTTAATCATGTTTCATGTTATTTATAGAGTTAAATGTTTTCCTAAAATACTGAAGTGTCTCTCTACAACTTCTCCTGCCATTTCATTTATGACCTCTTCCTCAGTCCATTCTCTAAAAACTATTGACCTCTGATAATCCTTTCCCAACCTTCCTCTTTACTAGATGATCTAGGACTTCATTTACCATCAGTCAAAAACTGGTTGTAAGAAGAAACATTTCCAGACACTCAGCATTTGTACATTGTTTTATAAACTTGGTCAATTCTCTACATGCCTGACCACAAAACTACAAGCTCATGAGTCCCAGGAGCTTGTCTTGAGCTCCAGGCCCATATTCAACTACCTCATGGGTTCTGGGGGTTCAAAAGCAAATTCTTTTGCCTAAGGTATGGACATTAAAACATTTTGGGATTTGGGGAAAAATATAACAGGATTCATTTTGACCAAATTGATAAAAATATTGATTTTCTTGACTGTGACTCATTTAAATCTGAGTTTGAGAATCATTTGTTTAGCTATTTGGGGAAAATATATGAGACCTAGACCTAACTATTTAGTTTAGATCAAAAACTATTGCATTTTACACTAAATCTGTTTGCCCAGTGTTTGACCAATTTTAATACAGATTTTGTTTCACCAGCAACCTTCTTTTTTCATAACTTTGGTTAATCATAAATTCCTTTTACTTATTCTCTTATGCTGTGTCCTCTTCCTTTATACATTGTTTAAGATATCATTACCCATTTCCCAGCTTGAGAAAGTAGGACTTCACAAATTACATTTATACCAAGACTAAATATTCCATGATTTGGTTTGTAATCAGACCATTATTTTAATGCCTGGATTTTTTTTTTTTTTTTTTTAGTGGCTCATGTTTCTACATCTTGCTTTTATCTCCCTTAATTTAGAAATACTTAGTTTCCTATACAAAGACAAGGTGTTCCATACCTCTTCTTATTCTTGTCATCAATTGTCAAATTGAGTCCTCTCCATAAAAGCCTTACTATGAATTTCCCTACAAAGGTCAATATTAGGCTATGAAAGTTTGGAAATTTTTCTAAGATTAATCATCTGTTACATGGCAGAACATGCTTTTCAACCAAAGAGTCTGATTCCCAACCACAGGCTCTCTCTACTTTGTTATACTACCACAGGATAATTAAGAGATGAGATTTGTCCACCTGCCTCTATGGGCCAATATATATGGGTTTCAAATACTAATTTGGTGCTAGGATAACATTGGGAACATAGTGAGATGGATAAAACTCTTTCACAGAGCTCATGTCAAGGATAGCACTGTATGTTTTGGAAGAAATACTTGATAAACCATTTGCAGTGCTTTCAAAAATGGGTGAACAAATATGGGACTATGGTTAAATTATGCAGGGCAAGGGAAAAGATTCCGTCGTTAGTCCTCCTACATCACTTATCACACACAGAATTCAGCCACTTTTGTAAATTAGTAGTGAGCAAATATTATGGAGTATCAGTTTGGAAGGGTAAAGGGTGATTTGCTTACTGCGACTGACATCTGTCTGAGTGTGCCCTGTACTCAGTTCTGCACTTTGTAGATTATGAGAAATTCCCATCTGAAAAAATGAATCCACGTCTACACCTCTGCTAAAGCATTTTTCCCCACAAGGTATAAATCTATCTTAAATAGCTAAAGTTTCAGAGAAATGGAAATCATGATATAAGCCTACAGTTAATATTTTAGCAAATACAGAAGGAAACCTGAAGACTGTTTCTTGATCACAAGAGGAAAAGTCAAACAAATCAAAAGTTGAAATTTTTTGGCCAAATTGAAATTTTAAAATAAATTTGAAAACAAACAGATTACCAGTAATATGGTGTATGGTGTATGTTTAATGTTCTGCAAAAGATGGTTCTTGTAAGCTTGATTAAGAGTGCTACAGGCTTAAAGATTGCATTTATGAGTTGGATGGTGGCATTAAGAATGCTTTGACTTCTTCCAGGATGCTAAGAACATAAATATTGGAGTGTAATCCACTTTCAAAAATTTATGAAAATAGTAAAAACATGATCAGACATTGGGGGAAATCTTCCAGACTAGACTTTCTTCTCTATCACAAGTTTCCACAGCAAATCAGGAAAATGTAGAAAATGTGGCAGTATTCCTACCTCAGAAGACTAGCCTGAGGAGTAATAAAAACAAAAATATTGCAATGTTAATTGTGGACAAAGCCAAGATTTATTTTTGGTATTAGAAATACGTCACCCTAAACATACAAGGGCACATTTAAATTCACTGACAGATAGTCAAATGTAGAAATATTAAAGAAATCTCATTAGCACATTTGTAAGATTAGGAGGAAATTCTGAGCATATGTATAAATATATATAATATCACTGGAGCAGGCTTGAATATTCAGTCAAAAAGTAAAAGACCATTTTTGAAATTTTAGCCCAAAGTCTTTTATAAGTAAAATATTGAACTTAGTAATCCACTCATAGAAACCTGAAATGAATACTACCACAGCAATCATAACACTGTCCTATGTTCTCATTTTCTATTTTAATAATAATATTTTCAGTCACAAGATTCAGGTTGATGCCCTCAAGTGAAACCAAGCATTGAAATAATTGCATAGATAATTTAGACTAAACATATTTTCCTTTACCTGAGACTTCCATATCATTGAGATTTCTTTTGATTGGAATCATGTGAATGCTATCCACCTTCTCAAAACATAAGCATTATTTGCACATTTAATGGTTAACAACAGCATCTGGAAAAGCCTCCTCTGTGGAGTTATTTATTCATTTCCATATTTTAAAAGGGATTTGAGAAAGAATAAATTCTGTATTTCATGCTACATTTCCAAAGTATATTGTGACATGAAACTAGAAGCTAACAGTTTTGCTACAGACGTTTGCCCAGTGACATTTAACCAGGTATAAGTGAAAACATACTTATGGTGAAATCATCATAATGAATGATGATAGAAATTCTGGTAAATATGATCATTCTAGTTCCCAAGGTGTGGTTTCACAATTTAACACAAGATAGTAAGCATAAGCACAATAATTTGATTACTCATTTTACTAGTTGGAATTCTCCTTAGATCGATTTCTAACAGGATTTGGATTACTTTGACTCCATTGCTCTATAAGTCTTCACTCTCAATAACTATTTCAATGTTGGTAATGAAAGTATTTAGGTATTCACACTTGCACCATTCCTTGAAATCTTGCCCATTAGTTTGCTTGAATCTCATAAAATATTAACTTGTGTTGTGTGCAGTAAGGAGACCAATAAAACACCAATGTGTGGTGACTAAACCATTAAAAAATGTCCTAGCACCCCTTCTATAATATTCTGTAACATATAGGAATTTCAGATTTGTCTGTTTTTAACAAGCATGAAATATTCTTGGTTCTTAATATACCTTCTTCACACTCTTTGAGAGAGAAATTGCCCATACATGCAAGAAAAAAAACAAAACAAAACACTGGATTCTGGTTTACTAATTTATTTTAAGAAATAAATTTGGAGAAAATTCTGCTTATTTCACTTCCTTACCTTATTTTTAGTAATCAACAGGTGATTGCCATTAGCAGCCAAAGAACTAAAACAGTGTTCCATTAATCTTCAATGCCTAAGAAATAAAAGGCTCTCCATTAAAGTGTATAAACAGAAAATCAATGCATGTTAAACCAACTTTCTAAGGTACAGCTTCTCTTAGATACCAAATTTGGATAGGGAAAAACAGAATTACCCTTGAACAAGATGAAAAACTACAAAATATAGAATTGAAGGATTTCTATTTAAAATTCAAATTAGTCTGCTAATTATGGCAACATTACCAAACTAAACTGAAACCAGTGAAGTAAAGGGAGGAATCTATTTATAACCAAACCAAACTAAACCAAACCAAACCAAACCAAACCAAAACAAAAAAACCTAGAATTAGCAGGCAAAAATCATAGTGGTTTTCTACTTCTACCAACATCATTTGCTCGAGAGATTGATGGATCCCTTCTTCTGAGTGAGCCAAAACAAAAAACAAAAAATAAAGAAAGAATACACCCAAATATATGAATCTGAAGTTGAGTGGTAAGCAAGTTTCCAGGAAAACCTAGTCAATATCTCATGGTCATTTCAAACTTTCTATGAAAGTGTTCAAATGCAGATTCCACTTGATGAATAGAATTCAATAGCAGTTTGAAAACAGGTATATATCTAATTGGGCACTTTGTGGTGATTGAATGGACCCAAACTGCCAATGTCTCTGAAAGGAGAAAGGTAAATAAAGAGAACATAACCATTGTCGTTGACTATACATGCTGTGATTGGATTATCTTGTATCCAGTTTCAGACCTTGAAGCACTGAAGGTATGAAGAATCCTTGAGAGAGAGAGGAAAGTAAGTGATAGCTTTAACTTTTAAAATGCAAAGCATGACTTTTTCAAATTGCTTACCAGCTCCCAGTCCTCATTACTGCCTACCTCCCTCCCCCTTATTCTAGTTAGAATGTCAGCCATGCTCCTCTTGCCCAGCTGTTTTAGGTAGGTAAATATTTTAGTGCCTGTTGGATCTCTCTAATCTGCAGAAGAATAAAACAGAAAAACAACTTAAAAATAAGCAACCACACCTTTAAAAATCATTTTTTTGTGACAAAGTATCTTTATAAGTTTGTATTCAATATATGAATTGCTTTAGATTTAAGCATTGAGTCATTTCATATTTTAACGTAGTCACCAACTCACTATTAAATCTTGATATTAAAGGAGTACCTCAATTTCACCACCTATTTACATACGTTGACACTGGACAGGGAGTGAGTTATGGGAGTAAATGTATATAAAGAGCTCTAAGACCCTTTAGTAAAAAAAAATATAGATATATGAAGTATATTGTAGATATTGGAAAAAAACAATGCGAAAGTCCCATAATTGACAGGTTGATAAGCTAAACCATAATTTTAGCTTCATTCAAATTTGCAATAAAAATGAGATCCAATCTAGATACTCTTAAATAGAATATGTAGAGCTTCAGTGGTAAAGATGTTCTTAGAGTTCCCCTTTTTATATGATATTTGAGAGATCACATAGCATACTCAGTGGCATTGATTCTGGGAGAACTCAATTTCTACACATCATTCAACTCTTCATCAAGGTTACAAGAAAGGTGGAAAAATAGATCAAAAGAGACTAAAGGAAGTTGATAGCTTGGCATAAAATGCCACACAGCTATCCACTTAAGGCATAAGTCAGTATAGTTGTGCATTGTTCATTCCCCTTGTTAAACAAGAAAGAAGAGAGAAACCTCAAGTTAGGAGATTTCAGAACATTCATATCTTTTATAACTTCTCTTTGTAAATCTTTATGGAAAAATGTGTTTTTTATTAAAATATGAACATTTTAATTTCAAATGCACAAATTATTCCTTTAAACAAAATGATCCTTATACCCAAACATTTGTAAATGTCACCTCTTAAAGACTAAGAATGTTGCTATGATCTTGCTCACCTATAGAATATTCTCCGAGTCAAGAGTTCAGAGTAAGACGTGCATACCTTTCTTGACTTAAGAGGTCTATAGAGAATTGGATCAACGGTATGCCAAGGTCTCCACTGCAGACCAAGTATTGCTTTGGCAAACTTTCACAGCTTTGGGTCCTAGCTTATAACTTTCTGTAAAAACCTGGAGTAGAATAGGAATGTAAGTACTCATATTCTTTTATCTAAGTCTTTTTTATTATATTATTAATTCTATTCTGACATCAAACTGTATGAAAGCTTTTACTTTTTTTTTGGTCCTATTTAAACTAACAGATTGGTTAATTACTACTGTAGCAATAATAATCACACTATTTTTTCATTTCTGCATTTTTTTGAAATTAGGTTTCAAATGAATGTTCCTCATTTGATAAAGATAATTAAATCTGGAATAAGTGTAATAAATCAGTGTGCCTGTCATGTTGATTAAATAGGGATTTTTGGTATGTATTCGCTTTCTATTGCTGCTGTGACAAATCACCATGAACATATGGCTTGACATGACACAAATGCATTATCTTATAGTTCTTTAGGTCAGACTTCTGATGTAGTTCTTACTGACCTAAGATACAGGTATCAGCAGAGCTGTATTCCTTTCTGGAGACTCTAGGACAAAATCTCTTTCCTTGCTTTTGCCAGCTTCTAGAGGTCTGCATTACCTGGCTTGTGGCCCCCTTTTAGATCTTCAAAGCTAGCAACATAAGGTCAAGTTCTTCTCATGCTGCCATGTTTCTGTTCCTCTGAAGTCAAGGAAGGTTCTTGCTTTTAAGAATTTGTATGATTAGATTGGGCCCACTTGGATAATCCAGGATAATCTCCCCATCTCAAACTTCTTAACTTTAGTCATATATGCAAGTCCCTTTTGCCATGTAAAGTAACATATTCACAGGTTCTGGGAATTAATGCATGGATCATTATTCTTTCTACTACATAATAATGGTCAAATTTTGTCTGGACATTATATTGATCTTTTAAATAATCAGCAGTGTCATGATCATGCAGCCTACCTTCGTTCCTAACCATGTATTTGAAAACTTCTTTGACCACAATTATGTTAAGAACTTCCCAACATTTCCAAAGTAATTCCAGGCCTCTTAAAGTAAAAAAAGAACCTCTATTATTTAAATACTTCAGCTTTGAGCTTTTTCAATTTCAATAAGAATAAACAAATGGATAAATACTATTATTTTGGAAAACAAGCATATTATCAGGACATATTTAAGCATTACAAAAAAGAGAAGGACTGGGTTTTAGCCTGGAAATGTCATGCACTGTGTCATCTTCAGCATGTCTCTTAAGCTCTTCAGGCAGTAGTTCCTCACACACGATATGAGTAAATTGGATTATGTGATCTCTTAAAAACTCTTGAATTACAAAATTCTATAATTTCATCACTTCATGAATATTAGTTCTTAAAATCTATGGGAATTAAAAACTACGGCCAAATGTTTTAAAGATCATTGATGGCGAATTCTGAAATAATTAGAGAAAAAAAAATCCAGAACCAAGAATTAATACATGATAAATTTTAGCAAAATGGGTGTACAAGTCATCTATATAGGATAAAGACCAGTTATTTGGTTACTATTACTTTTGATTAATTACAATTAAATAGCCATTCTGAAGAAAATTTGGGATCTATATCCAGCATTAAACTCTTTGAAAAATATATATTTAGACAAATTTTTGCCTGTTGATTGGCCAAAAGAAACTAAAAGAAGATAGTTTATTTAAGAAAAAGTATCTTTAAAAATTGATTGTAGATGGAAAGGAAGTTTTGTAACAAAGATAGGGAGCTGAGACATTCCAGGAATATTGCACATTAGGCTGTAGCAAGATTAATATTAGTTGAAATGTTTAAAATCATTTTGATATAACTAATAACTGGTCTTGACAATTTCTTTTGGCAAAATATTCCTATGTTATATCTAAGAATAAGAGCACTAGACCAGAATCCTAGCCTACTTGATAAAACCTCATTCTGTGTCCTGAAACAAAATTCCTTTGTGATTTCCTTTGAAAATTGTTTCTTTACTTCCTGATGTTCTCTAGGCTGCCCAGTGACAGTTACGTTAGAAACCAGAAACAGTGAGTTATGTGAGGTGAAATTATGTGACTTAGTGTATAAATTCAAGAATATTTATTCAGAATGTCTTTAGTTACAAGTTCCACACAGAGCCAGATCTATTCTTAACACTTGGTAAGGTTGTGATATCCTAGTGCTAACAACAATGTGATAATTTCCCTCAGGTATTTCATAACACTAATTTTCCTTTAAATCTATCTTGGATCTTGATTGGCTTTCACCCTAAAGAACACAGGTGTAACCTGTACTTCAGCAGCCATGTTAATCCAGCTTAACCTTATGAGACACGTAGTGTTCCATTCTGGACATTTTTTAACTTGTCGTATATTACCTTACATTAGTATTTAAATACTTATATTTTGGTTATATTTGTCCTAATTTTGCTAAAGGCTATGACTCTGCTCTTACATCTAAATGTTTTGTTAGTCGCTAAACAAGTATTTTTTAATGTAATCAGTTCCCAATATGGACAACTTAGTGAAAAAGTATCTTTAATAGAAGACTATTAAAACACTAGAGTTGGAGATAACATTTCATATGGAATAGTGGAGTGAGGCCTCCATAAATCTACTTCTCACTAAAAGCAACAGAAAATTGGTAAAAACTGGCAAAATCAACTTTTTCAAACTCTGGAAGTTAGCCAAAGACTTGTAAAAATATGAGGAGTGTTTATTCAAGGAAAACTGCTGACTTTTGGTAAGAGCAACAGGGTTTGTGGCATTATAACTTTACCTCTTCCCATTGCACTCTCCTCAGCCTTGCAAAACTTGAAAACCAGCAGCTTCGCAACCATAGTAACTGTGAAAACCAGAAGCTATGTAACTACTGGAAGGGGAAAACCAGGTTTGGACCTCAAAATGCTCTATGTATCCTTAGAGCATTGTCACTATTTGATCTATTTGACAGCTCCCTGGAAAAACCCCATTTATATCATGTTGTCCTTATTTTACCTGATTAGGAATTTCCCTAAATA
This sequence comes from Balaenoptera ricei, assembly GCF_028023285.1. Classification (NCBI taxonomy): domain Eukaryota; kingdom Metazoa; phylum Chordata; class Mammalia; order Artiodactyla; family Balaenopteridae; genus Balaenoptera; species Balaenoptera ricei. The sequence continues at coordinate 72,284,972 of NC_082639.1, read as the reverse complement.
AAGAAAATACGTATCCCTAAAGTGTTTGTGGAAAACTTTCAGCAAAAATTGTTTAACATGGGAGCTGCCTAAGGCTGCAGTATCAGTTTAGATTAAATAAGAACTTGGCTAAAAATTTAAAAGGAAGATCTGGGGAACAAGATGTCCATAGGGGTTTTGAAAAGCTCTGACATATTTCTGGAGTTCTAAAAGTTCATACACATATGCAAGGCTGGGTGCATGTCCAGGAAAAGACTGAGAAGGTCTCAATCTCTCACCACTAACAGATTTTGAGGTCTTGCCCAAGTAAGAAGTAAAGAATATGTGAGGCTGTAAAATTCCTGAGTGTTGATGGTAAGTAAGTCCCAACAAATAGAGCTTCTCAATAAAGAGTGAAAGATTTATTGGTTCAAGGAAATTAAGGAAATCTCTGACCGATCATTAATTGATCACTAAGTTAACTAAGGAGAAATTTCAGTGACTACATGCTACAGGAAATGCAAACTTTACAGAATTAGCTCAAGAAAATCATTAACTAACTAAACATGAGCTACAGTATTACCAACAAAAACAACAACAAAATAACCACAGCATCAATCAAACCCTGGGAGCAGGGTTTGATTTCCAGAGTTGCCACATTACAATATCTCAAAGGTCTAAAATGTCCAGCTTTTGGCTAAAAAAAAATGAAATTCATAAACAGGAAAGTATGGCCCATACATTGGGAAAAAAGGAGTATACAGAAACTGTCCCAGAAGGTGTCTAGGTGTTGAACTTCATAAACAAAGACTTTAAATCACTCATTATAAATATGAAGAACTAACTAAAATAAACTACGTCTAAAGAATTAAAATGGATTATAACAACAGTGTATCACTAATGTTATATATCAATAGATAGAAATTATAAAAGAAGAAGCAAATAGAAATCCTAGAGTTGAAAAGTACAATAAATAAAATGAAAAAGTCATTAGAGGAATTCAACAGAAGATTTGGGCTGGCACAAGAAAGAACCAATGAACTTGAAGTCAGGTCAATTGAAATTATCTAGTTTGAGGAACAGCAAGAAAAAAGAAGGATAAAAATTAGAGTCTCATATCTTTTTGGCATACCAGCAATGGTACTAACCTATGCATAACAGGAGTATGAGAAGAAGACAAGTGAAAAAAAAAAAAAAAAAAGGAGAAGAAAAAAAATTTGAGGAAATACTGACTGAAAATTTCCCAAATTTGATCATAAAAAAAAAAAAAAATTATTCTCCATATCCAAGAAGCTCAACAAACGACAAATACATTAAACACTAGAACAACAACACCATGGCACATTATAGTCAAGCTGTCAGTAACCAAAGATGGAGCATCTTGAAAACAGCAAGAATAAGTGGCACACCAGGTACAGAAGATCTTTAGTAAGGTCTTTCACTGACTTTTCATCAGAAAACATGGAGGCTAGAGACAGTGGGGTGGCATTCAAAATGTTGAAATAAATAGACTGTCAACCACGAATTCTATATCCAGAAAAACTATACTTCACAATGATAGACATAAACAGAGACTGTGTCACTAGCAAAACTGTCTTGTGAGAAACACTAAAGGGAGGCCTTTAGGATAAATTGTAAGGGCACTAGATGGTAACTCAAATCTGCACAAAGCAAAAAAGAACCCAGTAGGGTTAACAATATTGGTAAATATGAATTAAAGTATAAATGTATTTTTTGTTTATAACTCTTTTCTTCTCTTATTTAAAACTCAAGTGGAGCAAAGCAATATTTATAAAACTTTGTTAAAAAAAAACTTTGTTGATAGGCTTAAAATGTTTTATACATTTTAAGGGGATGAGGAAGGGGGTGAGGGTTGTGAGGAACAGGGTGAGATCAGAGCTTTATTGGAGTAGAGTTTCTGTATACTGTTGAAATTGTCAGTATTAATTTAATGTAGCTTGTTTTAAATTAGGCTGCTAACTTAATCTTCAGGCAACCAGTAAGAAAACAACTAAAAATATTGTAAATGTAACAACAAGGAGATTACATGGTACACTAGAAAATATCTATTGAACAAAAAATAAGGCCATGATGAGGGGTAGACAGAGAATGTAAACTATGGAAAACAATTAGCAAAATGACAGATGTGAAACCTTATTTATCAGTAATTGTATTAAATGTAAAGTCATTAGACATTCCAATTAAAACACAGAGATTGGCAGAAAGGACAAGAATTCATGATCCAACTTGTACATATATAACAACCATACTTTAGATACAAATAAAAATAAAATGATTGCAAATTAAAATAGACTCACAGACATAGAAAACAAACTTATGGTTACCAAAGAGGAGAAGGAGGGAGAAAGGGACAAATTAAGATTATGGGATTAACAGATAGACACTACCATACATAAAATAGATAAAGAACAAGGATTTACTGTATAACACAAGGAATTATATTCAATATCTCATAATAACCTATGATGGAATATAATCTGAAAAAAATAACTGAATCATTTTGCTGTACACTTGAAAATAACACAATATTGTAAATTAACTTTACTTCAAAAAAAAAATCGAAAATGGGCAAGATGGCGGAAGAGTAAGACACGGAGATCACCTTCCTTCCCACAGATACAGTAGAAATACATCTACACGTGGAACTGCTCCTACAGAACACCCACTGAACGCTGGCAGAAGACGTCAGACCTCCCAAAAGGCAAGAAAATCCCCACGTACTTGGGTAGGGCAAAAGAAATAACAGAGACAAAAGAATAGGGACGAGACCTGCACCAGTGGGAGGGAGCCGTGAAGGAGGAAAGGTGTCCACACACTAGGAAGCCCCTTCACGGGCGGAGAGTGCGGGTGGCGGAGGGGGTAAGCTTCGGAGCCACGGAGGAGAGCACAGCCACAGGGGTGCGGAGGGCAAAGCGGAGAGATTACCGCATGGAGGCTCGGCGCCGAGCAGCACTCACCAGCCCGAAAGGCTTGTCTGTTCACCCGCCGGGGCAGGCGGGGCTGGGAGCTGAGGCTCCAGCTTCGGTGCTAGCTGGGAGGGAGTCCGGGAAAAAGTCTGCAGCTGCCGAAGAGGCAAGAGACTTTTTCTTGCCGCTTTGTTTCGCGGTGCGCAAGGAGAGGGGATTCAGAGCGCCGCCTAAACGAACTCCAGAAACGGGCGCGAGCCGCGGCTATCAGCGCGGACCCCAGAGACAGGCGCGAGCCGCGGTTATCAGCGTGGACCACAGAGACGGGCAGGAGACACTAGGGCTGCTGCTGCCGCCACCAAGAAGCCTGTGTGTGAGCACAGGTCACTCTCCACACCGCCCCTCCCGGGAGCCTGTGCGGCCCGCCACTGCCAGGGTCCCGTGATCCAGGGACAACTTCGCCGGGAGAACGCAGGGCGCGCCTCAGGCTGCTGCAACGTCACGCCGGCCTCTGCCGGCGCAGGCTTGCCCTGCCTCCTCCATACCGCTCCCTCCACCCACCTGAGTGAGCCAGAGCCCCCGAAGCAGCTGCTCCTTTAACCCCATCCTGTGTGAGCGAAGAACAGACAACCTCAGGCGACCTACACGCAGAGGCGGGTCCAAATCCAAAGCTGAACCCCGGGAGCTGTACGAACAAAGAAGAGAAAGGGAAATCTCTCCCAGCAGCCTCAGAAGCAGCGGATTAAAGCTCCACAAACAACTTGATGTGCCTGCATCTGTTGAATACCTGAATAGACAATGAATCATCCCAAATTCAAGAGGTGGACTTTGGGAGCAGGATATATTAATTTTTCCCCTTTTCCTTTTTTTGTGAGTGTATAGGTGTATGCTTCTGGGTGAGATTTTGTCTGTATAGCTTTGCTTTCACGGTTAGTCCTAGGGTTAAGTCTGTCCGTGTTTTGTTTTTGTTTTTGTTTTTTTTTAACTGAAAAAAATTTTTTTTCCTAATAAATGTTTTCTTAATAATTTTTTCCTTATTTTCTATTTTTAGAAATTAAAAAAAACTTTTAATAAGTTTTTTCATTTTTTTATTTTAAAAAAATTAAAAAAATTTTTTTCTTAATAAATTTTTTTCTTAATAATTTTTTTCTTATTTTTTACTATAAAAAATTAATAAATCTATTTTTAAAAATTAAAAAAAAATTTCTGAATACATTTATTCTTAATAATTTTTTTCTTATTTTTTATTATAATAGCTTTATTTTATTTTATTTTATCCTCTTTCTTTCTTTCTTTCTATTTTTTTTCTTCCTTTTATTCTGAGCCGTGTGGATGAAAGGCTTTTAGTGCTCCAGCCAGGCATCAGGGCTGTGTCTCTGAGGTGGGAGAGCCAACTTCAGGACACTGGTCCACAAGAGACCTCCCAGCTCCACGTAATACCAAATGGCAAAAATCTCTCAGAGATCTCCATCTCAACATCAAGACCCAGCTTCACTCAACGACCAGCAAGCTACAGTGCTGGACACCCTATGCCAAACAACTAGCAAGACAGGAACACAGCCCCATCCATTAGCAGAGAGGCTGCCTAAAATCATAATAAGGCCACAGACACCCCAAAACACACCACCAGACGTGGACATGCCCACAAGAAAGACAAGATCCAACCTCATCCACCAGAACACAGGCACTAGTCCCCTCCACCAGGAAGCCTACACAACCCACTGAACCAACCTTAGCCACTGGGGACAGATACCAAAAACAACGGGAACTACGAACCTGAAGCCTGTGAAAAGGAGACCCCAAACACAGTAAGATAAGCAAAATGAGAACATTTAACATTTAAGGATGTAGAAGAACTAAAGAGGAACCAAGCAACGATGAAAAACACAATAAATGAAATTAAAAATACTCTAGACGGGATCAATAGCAGAATAACTGAGGCAGAAGAACGGATAAGTGACCTGGAAGATAAAATAGTGGAAATAATTACTGCTGAACAGAATAAAGAAAAAAGAATGAAAAGAACTGAGGACAGTCTCAGAGACCTCTGCGACAACATTAAACGCACCAACATTCGAATTATAGGGGTCCCAGAAGAAGAAGAGAAAAAGAAAGGGACTGAGAAAATATTTGAAGAGATTATAGTTGAAAACTTCCCTAATATGGGAAAGGAAATAGTTAATCAAGTACAGGAAGCACAGAGAGTCCCATACAGGATAAATCCAAGGAGAAATACGCCAAGACACATATTAATCAAACTGTCAAAAATTAAATATAAAGAAAACATATTAAAAGCAGCAAGGGAAAAACAACAAATAACACACAAGGGAATCCCCATAAGGTTAACATCTGATCTTTCAGCAGAAACTCTGCAAGCCAGAAGGGAGTGGCAGGATATACTTAAAGTGATGAAGGAGAAAAACCTACAACCAAGGTTACTCTACCCAGCAAGAATCTCATTCAGATTTGATGGAGAAATTAAAATCTTTAGAGACAAGCAAAAGCTGAGAGAGTTCAGCACCACCAAACCAGCTTTACAACAAATGCTAAAGGAACTTCTCTAGGCAAGAAACACAAGAGAAGGAAAACACCTACAATAACAAACACAAAATATCTAAGAAAATGGGAACAGGAACATACATATCGATAATTACCTTAAATGTAAATGGATTAAATGCTCCCACCAAAAGACACAGACTAGTTGAATGGATACAAAAGCAAGATCCATATATATGCTGTCTAAAAGAGACCCACTTCAGACCTAGAGACACATACAGACTGAAAGTGAGGGGATGGAAAAAGATATTCCATGCAAATGGAAATCAAAAGAAAGCTGGAGTAGCAATTCTCATATCAGACAAAATAGACTTTAAAATAAAGACTATTACAAGAGACAAAGAAGGACACTATATAATGATCAAGGGATCGATCCAAGAGGAAGGTATAACAATTGTAAATATTTATGCACCCAACATAGGAGCACCTCAATACATAAGGCAAATACTAACAGCCATAAAAGGGGAAATAGACAGTAACACAATCATAGTAGGGGACTTTAACACCCCACTTTCACCAATGGACAGATCATCCAAAATGAAAATAAATAAGGAAACACAAGCTTTAAATGATACATTAAACAAGATGGACTTAATTGATATTTATAGGACATTCCACCCAAAAACAACAGAATACACATTTTTCTCAAGTGCTCATGGAACATTCTCCAGGATAGATCATATCTTGGGTCACAAATCAAGCCTTGGTAAATTTAAGAAAATTGAAATCGTATCAAGTATCTTTTCTGATCACAATGCTATGAGACTAGATATCAATTACAGGAAAAGATCTGTAAAAAATACAAACACATGGGCTTCCCAGGTGGCGCAGTGGTTGAGAGTCTGCCTGCCAATGCAGGGGACATGGGTTCGAGCCCTGGTCTGGGAGGATCCCACATGCCGCGGAGCGGCTAGGCCCGTGAGCCACAACTACTGAGCCTGCGCATCTGGAGCCTGTGCTCCGCAGCCAGAGAGGCCGCGATAGTGAGAGGCCCGCGCACCGCGATGAAGAGTGGCCCCCACTTGCCGCAACTAGAGAAAGCCCTCGCACAGCAACGAAGACCCAACACAGCAAAAATAAATAAATAAATAAAGAACTGTCTCACATCCCTCCCTCTCCAAGGCTGAGAAGGTCCTTGGGCCTAGGAAGACAGAAAAAGACAAATATGCCAAAAAAAAAAAAAAAAAAAAAAAAAAAAAAAAAAAATACAAACACATGGAAGCTACACAATACACTACTTAATAACGAAGTGATCACTGAAGAAATCAAAGGGAAAATCAAAAAATACCTAGAAACAAATGACAATGGAGACACAACGACCCAAAACCTATGGGATGCAGCAAAAGCAGTGCTAAGAGGGAAGTTTATAGCAATACAAGCCTACATCAAAAAACAGGAAACATCTCGAATAAACAACCTAACCTTGCACCTAAAGCAATTAGAGAAAGAAGAGCAAAAAAACCCCAAAGCTAGCAGAAGGAAAGAAATCATAAAGATCAGATCAGAAATAAATGAAAAAGAAATGAAGGAAACATACCAAAGATCAATAAAACTAAAAGATGGTTCTTCGAGAAGATACACAAAATTGATAAACCATTAGCCAGACTCATCAAGAGAAAAAGGGAGAAGCCTCAAATCAATAGAATTAGAAATGAAAAAGGAGAAGTAACCACTGACACTGCAGAAATAAAAACGATCATGAGTGATTACTACAAGTAACTCTATGCCAATAAAATGGACAACCTGGAAGAAATGGACAGATTCTTAGAAATGCACAACCTACTGAGACTGAACCAGGAAGAAATAGAAAATATGAACAGACCAATCACAAGCACTGAAATTGAAACTGTGATTAAAAACCTTCCAACAAACAAAAGCCCAGGACCAGATGGCTTCACAGGTGAATTCTATCAAACATTTAGAGAAGAGCTAACACCTATCCTTCTAAAACTCTTCCATAATATAGCAGAGGGAGGAACATTCCCAAACTCATTTTACAAGGCCACTATCACCCTGATACCAAAACCAGACAAAGATGTCACAAAGAAAGAAAACTACAGGCCAATATCACTGATGAACATAGATGCAAAAATCCTCAACAAAATACTAGCAAACAGAATCCAACAGCACATTAAAAGGATTATACACCATGATCAAGTGGGGTTTATCCCAGGAATGCAAGGATTCTTCAATATATGCAAATCAATCAACGTGATACATCATATTAACAAATTGAAGGAGAAAAACCATATGATCATCTCAATAGATGCAGAGAAAGCTTTCGACAAAATTCAACACCCATTTATGATAAAAGCCCTGCAGAAAGTAGGCATAGAGGGAACTTTCCTCAACATAATAAGGTCATATATGACAAAACCACAGCCAACATTGTCCTCAATGGTGAAAAACTGAAACCATTTCCACTAAGATCAGGAACAAGACAAGGTTGTCCACTCTCACCACTATTATTCAACATAGTTTTGGAAGTGTTAGCCACAGCAATCAGAGAAGACAAAGAAATAAAAGGAATCCAAATCGGAAAAGAAGAAGTAAAGCTGTCACTGTTTGCAGATGACATGATACTATACGTAGAGAATCCTAAAGATGCTACCAGAAAACTCCTAGAGCTAATCAATGAATTTGGTAAAGTAGCAGGATACAAAATTAATGCACAGAAATCTCTTGCATTCCTATATACTAATGATGAAAAATCTGAAAGTGAAATTAAGAAAACACTCCCATTTACCATTGCAACAATAAGAATAAAATATCTAGGAATAAACCTACCTAAGAAGACAAAAGACCTGTATGCAGAAAATTATAGGACACTGATGAAAGAAATTAAAGATGATACAAATAGATGGAGAGATATACCATGTTCCTGGATTGGAAGAATCAACATTGTGAAAATGACTCTACTACCCAAAGCAATCTACAGATTCAATGCAATCCCTATCAAACTACCACTGGCATTTTTCACAGAACTAGAACAAAAAATTTCACAATTTGTATGGAGACACAAAAGACCCCAAATAGCCAAAGCAATCTTGAGAACGAAAAATGGAGCTGGAGGAATCAGGCTCCCTGACTTCAGACTATATTACAAAGCTACAGTAATCAAGACAGTTTGGTATTGGCACAAAAACAGAAATATAGATCAATGGAACAGGATAGAAAGCCCAGAGATAAACCCACGCACATATGGTCACCTTATCTTTGATAAAGGAGGCAAGCATATACAGTGGAGAAAAGACAGCCTATTCAATAAGTGGTGCTGGGAAAATTGGACAGCTACATGTAAAAGTATGAAATTAGAACACTCTCTGACACCATACACAAAAATAAACTCAAAATGGATTAAAGACCTAAGTGTAAAGCCAGACACTATCAAACTCTTAGAGGAAAACATAGGCAGAACACTCTATGACATAAATCACAGCAAGATCCTTTTTGACCCAGCTCCTAGAGAAATGGAAATAAGAACACAAATAAACAAATGGGACCTAATGAAACTTAAAAGCTTTTGCACAGCAAAGGAAACCATAAACAAGATCAAAAGACAACCCTCAGAATGGGAGAAAATATTTGCAAATGAAGCAACTGACAAAGGATTAATCTCCAAGATTTACAAGCAGCTCATGCAGCTCCATAACAAAAAAACAAACAACCCATTTCAAAAATGGGCAGAAGACCTAAATAGACATTTCTCCAAAGAAGATATACAGATGGCCAACAGACACATGAAAGAATGCTCAACATCATTAATCATTAGAGAAATGCAAATCAAAACTACAATGAGGTATCATCTCACACCGGTCAGAATGGCCATCATCAAGGAATCTACAAACAATAAATGCTGGAGAGGGTGTGGAGGAAAGGGAACACTCTTGCACTGTTGGTGGGAATGTAAATTGATACAGCCACTATGGAGAACAGTATGGAGGTTCCTTAAAAAATCAAAAATAGAACTACCATACGACCCAGCAATCCCACTACTGGGCATATACCCTGAGAAAACCATAGGTCAAAAAGAGTCATGTACCAAAATGTTCATTGCAGCTCTATTTACAATAGCCAGGACATGGAAGCAACCTAAATGTCCATCATCGGATGAATGGATAAAGAAGATGTGGCACATATATACAATGGAATATTACTCAGCCATAAAAAGAAATGAAATGGAGGTATTTGTAATGAGGTGGATGGAGTTAGAGTCTGTCATACAGAGTGAAGTAAGTCAGAAAGAGAAAAACAAATACAGTATGCTAACACATATATATGGAATCTAAGGAAAAAAAAAAAAAGGTCATGAAGAACCTAGTGGCAAGATGGGAATAAAGACACAGACCTACTAAAGAATGGACTTGAGGATATGGGGAGGGGGAGGGGTGAGATGTGACAGGGTGAGAGAGTGTCATAGACATATATACACTACCAAATGTAAAATAGATAGCTAGTGGGAAGCAGCCGCATAGCACAGGGAGATCAGCTCAGTGCTTCGTGACCGCCTGGGGGGTTGGGATGGGGAGGGTGGGAGGGAGGGAGATGCAGGAGGGAGGAGATATAGGAACGTGTGTATATGTGTAGCTGATTCACTTTGTTATAAAGCAGAAACTAACACACCATTGTGAAGCAATTATACTTCAATAAAGATGTTTAAAAAAAAAATCACCAAAAAAAGAAAAGAAAAGATTGGAAAAAGATATAGTCAAAGTAAAAATTGACAGAATTGAATAGAAATAGAAAATTCAACAATAACAGTTAGAGACTCAATTAATCTACTTTTAATAATGGATAGTACAACAAAGCTTAAAATCAGTAAGAATATTATAAAATATCTAGACCAACAAAGTTATAGAAGACTCCACCCAACAAAAACAGAACATGCATCCTTCTTAAATGCACATAGAACATTCTCTAGGACTGATTATATGCCAGGCCATAAAACAAGCCTCAATAACTTTAAAAGTTTTGGAAACATACAAAGCATATTCTCTGAACACATGGAATTTAACTAAAAATCGATAATAGGAGAAAATTTTGGGAATTCACATGTATATGGAAATTAAACAACATACTCTAAAATAACCAATCAAAGAAGAAATCACAAATTTGAAAATACTTTGACATGAACAAAACCAAAAATACAACATATCAAAACATATAAGGTGCTACAAAACCAGTGCTTAAAAGGAAAAGTAGAATAGTAAATGCCTATAATTAAAAAGAAAAAAGATATTAATCAACAAACTAAAAAAACATCTTAAAAATTGGGGTGGGGGAAGCAAACTAAATATAAAGAAATCAGAATAAAGGAGATATTGGAGCAAGAATTTACAACATAGAGAATAGAAAAACAATACATAAAATCAATAAGTCCAAAAAGTTGTTCTTTGTAGCATCAATAAGTTGATCAACTTTTAACTAGACTAAGAAAAAGAAAGATTCAAATTAATAAAATCAATATTAAAAGAGGGGACCTCACTGCTTTTCTTTAAAAAAAAAGTTTTTGAAAGAAATGCTTTGAACAGCCATATGCCAACAAATAAAATAACTTAGATGAAATGGAAAAATTCCAAAAAACATACAAAAACCAAAATTGACTCAGGAAGAAAGCAAAAATCTGAATAGACTTAAACCAAGTAAGGAGGTTGAACAAGAAATTTGAACATTTCCCACAGGAAGAGCCAAGGCCCAGAGCACATCACTGATGAGTTCTATCAAACATTTAAAGAATAATGAATACCATACTTTCAAATACACTTCCAAAGAAGAAGAAGAGGAGGAGAAGGTGGGGAGAGGAGGACTGAGTACTTCTCAACTAATTATTGGTTTGATACCAAAATCAGGCAAATACATCACAAGAAATGAACACTAGACAGATAAAATATTTCTTATGAATAGCAACACAAAATTTCTCAACAGAATACTAGCAAACAAAATCTAGCAACATATAAAAAACATTAACCACCAAGACCACAATGGAATTATCCCAGGAATGCAATAATTCAAGGTTGTTTCAACTTCCAAAAAAAATCAATCAATACATGGAACCATATGTGGTGGGTGCAATGGTGGCCCCTCCAAAAAATATGTCCATATCTCAGAACATGTGAATGTAATATTATTTGGCAAAAAGGATCTTTACATCAAGTCAAAGAGTTTATGGTATGTTGTTATTGCAATCTTAGGAAAATAATACACCATATTAAGATAATAAAGAATAAACCTCACATGGTGGTTTCAATAGACACATAAATAATGTTTGAGAGTATGCCACATCCTTTTATAGAAAAAAACACTCCTCAATCAAGGAAGAGAAAGGAACTCCTTCACCCCGATAAAAAGCATCATAAAAAATATCAACATATACACACTACCAAATGTACAATAGTTAGCTAGTGGGAAGCAGCTGCATAGCACAGGGAGTTCAGCTCGGTGCTTTGCAATGACCTAGAGGGGTGGGATATGGAAGGTGAGAGAGAGGCTCAAGAGGAAGGGGATATGGGGATATATGTATGCCTATGGCTGATTCACTTTTTTGTACAACAGAAACTAACACAGTATTGTGAAGCAATTATACTCCAATAAAGATCTATTAAAAAAAAACAAAACATATAGCTAACATCATACCTAATAGTGAAAGACTGAATGCTTTCTTCCTAAGTTCATGAACAAGATAAAGACATCTGCTCTGATCACTTCTATTTAACATATACTGTAGGTTTTAGTCATAGGAATTAGACAAGAAAAATAAAGAGGTAAAGCTATCTTTATTTTCAGGTGACACAATTTGTATATAGAAAATCCTAATAAATTTGCTAAAAAAACTATTAGAACTAATAAACAAGCTCAGCAAAATTGCAAGGTACAAGATCATTGTACAAAAATCAATTTTATATCTACACACTAACAATGAACAATTCAAAAAAAAACTAAGTCAAAATAAAATATTTAGCAATCCATTCAATAAAAGAAGTTTAAGACTTGTACATTAAAAACTACAAAAAAGTTTAAAAAATTAAAGATCTAAATAAATGAAAGATCATGCCACATTTATGGATCAAAGATTTAATATCATTAAGATGAAATTATTTCCCAAATCAATCTACAGATTTAGCATAATTCCTATCAAAATTCCAGCTGCCTTTTTAAAAAAAGAAATTGAGAAGCTGATCTTAAAATTCACATGGAAATTGAAAGAACCCAGCCAAACATTCTTGAAAATGAACCAAGTACCTGGACTCACACTTTCTAATTTCAAAACTTACTACAAAGTTGCAGTAATTAAAACAGTGTGGTACTGACCTAAAGATAAATAGATCAATGGAATAGAATTTAGAGTCCAGAAATAAACTCTTCCATTTATGATGAATTGAGTTTTAACAATTACTGCAAGACATTTTAATGTAAAAAGAATAGTCTTTTCAACAAATGGTGTTGAAACTATTGAATATCCATATGCAAAAAAAGAAATTGGACTCCTACCTTACATCATATATAACAATGAACTAAAAATGGATCATAGACATATATGTAAGGGATAAAAATATTTTAGAAAACCTTAGAGAAAAACATAGAAGTAAATATTTATGACCTTGGGTTAACTAATGGTTTCTTAGATATGACCCTTAAAAGCCCAAGTGAGAAAACAAGAACAGAATAATTGGACTTCAGCAGAATTAAATAATTCTGTGTTTTAAAGGTCACAAAAAAAAGTTAAAAAATAACCCACAGAATGAGAGAAATACATGCAAAACAATGACATACCATTTCACACCCACTAGGAAGACTACAAAAAACAAAACAATCTCAAAAAAACAGACAATAACAAATGTTGGCAAGGATATGAAGAAATTGGAACTCTAATACATTGCTAGTGGGGTTGTAAAGTTGTGCAGTCACTTTGGAAAGTAGTCTAACAATTCCTCAAACTGTTAAAGATAGAGTTACCATGTGACCTGACAATTCCACTTCTAAGTATATATTCAAATGAAATGAAAGCATGTATCTATCCAAAAACTAGTACATAAATGTTCATAGTGACAATTCACAATAGCAAAACGTAGAAACAAATTTTCACCAACAGTGAATGAATAAACAAATTGTGGAATATCCGTACAGTGGACTATTCATTGGCAATAAAAAGGAATGAAAGACTGAATGACATGGATGAAACTTGAAGATATTATACAAAGTGTAAGTGAAAGAAGACAGTCACATAGTATATGATTCTATTTATATAAAATGTCTAGAATGAACAAATTCATAGAGATAGAAAGTAGGTTAATAGTTGCCTGGAGCTTGGCAATTGGGGAGATAGGGAATGACTGCTAATAACTATGAAGTTTCTTTTGTGGGTGATAACATGTTCTAAAATTAGATTGTCATAATGATTGCACAACTCTAGGAATATGCTTTTAAAAAGCCATTGAATTGTACACTTTAAATGGGTAAATTTAATGGTATGTTTTTTTTTTTTAAGACTTCTTATTTATTTATTTAATTTATTTTTGGCAGCATTGGGTCTTAGTTGTGGCATGCCAGATCTTCCTTGAGGCATGCAGGATCTTTCGTTGCAGTGCACGGGCTTCTCTCCAGTTGTGGTGTGAGGGTTTTCTCTCTCTAGGTGTGGTGCGCGGGCTCCAGGGCACATGGGCTCTGTAGTTTGCGGCACACAGGCTCTCTAGTTGAAGCGCACGACCTCAGTAGTTGTGGTGCACAGGCTTAGTTGTCCCACAGCATGTGGGATCTTAGTTCCCTGACCAGGGATCGAACCTGCGTCCCCTGCCTTGTAAGCCTGAATCTCTACCACTGGACCACCAGGGACAAACATTGGATAAATTGAATAGGATCCTTAAGGGAAATATAAATAAAATGTTAATGGGGAAAAGGTGCAACCAGATAGTTTCATTGAGGGCATCATGCTTCCCTGGATCTTGTAATATTCTTGTAAGACTGATAAATATTAATATTCAAAGAAGGAAGGTAAAAATATTTCATAAGGGTGGGGAGAGTAGAATGGCAAGATTTTGGATTGCTTATAGAAGGTGAGTAGTCTGATTTGGCAGATATGTTGAATATGAGGAAGATACTCATTACAGAATGAAGTATAGAAAAATGGTTTAAAAACCACAGGGTGGAAAGACTAGACTCCTAGAGAAAGGAATATATTCCTTAGTTCAGGAAGTTACAAGAATAACCTAGATGCAAAGCAAGAGCTGCAGGCATCCATTTTCTTTTAATCTCTAAATCCCTTAGATTAAGAAGACAGGAAAAGGCAAGAGTACCAAGAAATTGTGGGTCTTTAATATCATAAATCACTGTCATCAGTTGATCTTCTGAGAGAGTAGGACTTATCCACTAGTGATCTGAAGAAAAGACTGGAGGAAAGAATATGAAAGAAAAGTAATTGCCCAGTTTTGGGAGACAAGGATCACCCTTCCTACAGCAAAACAAAAGTCAATTATGTAGCAGACACATTTGTGATGCAAAGGATGGTTGTCCTATATTGTAAACAGAATCTGAGGTCTAAGTTCATCATATAGTACTTATGTGTCCACAGTCAAGTCATTTAACCTTGTAAGCAACCATTATTACACATGCAAAATTTTATAATATCAACTACTCTATGTTTTTCAGAGGCTTAACAGCTTAACACAATGCCACGCTCCTACTACAATTAATAATAATCACACATATTTCCAACTGCCCTTGGCAAGATCATTATGTCCAGTCACCCTACACAAAAGATGCCACAATACAGGCTGCAGGAGAACAATCATGAGAAGGCTATTATCAGAAATGATTATCCAGCTTTTTCTAATGGCCAGTATCTCCAAAAGTCTCCTTTAAGTAGGAAATGTAAATGTAACTCTATTAAAATTCTGATCAAAATATGTAGATTCACTTTCACCACTTTTGGTAAAATGGTACTGAGGTCCTAGTTTATGCAATAATAAATGAGAAAAAAAGAGAGGGTGTGCTAATTGGATTAAAAAAAACCACCCTTTTTTAGTTGCTATGATTTTTTACCAAGAAAATCGAAGAGAATCAATAGATAAATAAGTAAATCTAGCAAATAAATTTGGCATAAATAGGAAACACATATCAATATCTTCCATATACTGTCAATAAATATATATGAACTATAAGAGAAAAAAATAACATTCACAAAAGCAATGAAACATATCTAGGAATAATTCTAAAAATATATTTTTCTAAAAATATATTTTGCTTGATAAAATAAAAGATTATAAAGAGAAATATAAAGAAAATCTAAATATATGAAGAGATATGTCAAGTCTATGGATGGAAAGGTAAAATTTTCTAGAGATATCAAATTTTTTCAAGTTAGTCCATAAGTGTAATGCAACACCAATCAAAATCTCTATAGCTGTTTCGTGAAATTTTATAAGCCAATTCATAATACCAAAGAGCAAAAATAAAGAATAACAAGGAAGAGTTTCAATAATAATAGGGTGAAGGGACTTCTTCACTAGTAGCTAAAACATTTTAAGGCCTTAAAACTCAAGACATTATGCTATTTAATCTGGGATAGATGAACAGACCAGTAGAACTTTAAAAAGAGCCTAGATTTTTCACTTATGTAATCTAGATATATGATGGAGATGGCAGAGGAGAAAACACCAGTTATTCAATAAACAGTTCTGGATCAATGATTATCTGCACCACATACTATACAGGAAAAATGGATTTTATTTGTAAAAGTGAATAGCAAAATTTTAAATTTCTAGAATAACCTAGAAGAATATCTTTTTCAACTGGTAATATACAAGGATTTTGAAACAAGACTCAGAAACCGTAGTCGTGAAGGAAAATATTGATATATATGGCTATATTAAAAAAAACCAATAGTAACAATAAGAAAAGTGATGTTAATGCACCATGAACATACATATAGCCTGGGAGAAGATATTTGCACAGCATATGATCAACAAAGGAATAATATTCAAAATATATAAAGCATTTCTGTAAGTCAAAAGCAAAAGACAATACAATCAAAAAAGAGGCAAAGGATTTAAAGAACATATTACAGATAAGGTTGTCTTCCCTTGCAATTAAAGAAATGTGAATTTAAAAGTACAATGTTATACTCAATGGCTTGGAAAAAAACAAAGATCATATGGGGAGAATGTGAAAAAACGCAGATTTATATCCCAGAAAATAGATAGGTAAATAGTCATATTAGTAAGAAATTTGACAATATGCAGGAAAACCAGAGTATACACTTCAATCTAGTAACTCCACTCCTAAAAACATTCAGTGCAACATTTCGACAAGGAAATACAAACAAGACAATTCATTGCAACATTGTACACAAAGGTCAAAACTGGGAACAGCTACCCTTCAATAGGAAAATGAATAGGTAAACTGTGGTGAATGCTTGTGATTGAATATCACAAAGCCATTAAACTGAAAAAAATTAGAACTGTGCATATCCACATGGATAAATTTCACAAATAACAAAATTGAATGAAAACTCAATTTAATCTATAAAAAAATGTATTTAGTATGATTCACTTCATCTAAATTTGAGAACCTATAAATCGATAATATACATTAAGGCTACACAAATACACATTAAAGGTAGCAACACACATGGGGATGGTATATGCAAAACTCAAGATGATGGGTGTGTCAAAGTAAGGAAGAAGGGTAAAATGGGACTGCAAAGAGATACACGTATCAATAGAATTTCCAAATACATCTGTAATGTTTTATCTCTTAAAAAGAAGGTCTGGAGAAAATATGACAAATATTAAAATTTTACAAAGCTTAGTATTGGGATACCAGCATTTATTAAAATATTCTTTAAACTTTTTGGTGTTTTGAAGTTTTCTATAGTAAAAATAAAAAAGAACTCAGGTGAACTTTGAGCCTTTGAGGTGAGGAGAAAAGCAGTAATGAGGATATACAAGGAATTTTAAAATACCAAGAAAGGAGGTTGCAATTTTTAAGACCAAATACGGCTCCCTTCCAAAAAATAAAGCTTAAAATAATAAATATAGGGATCTTTATACTTTCTTGCTTTGATCTCTAGTTCTAATCCAAATTTCTCAGTTTTATTATATTCTTCTTTCAGAATGTGATCCAAACTCTAGCATCTTTACTGAATTCTAGACGTCCGTACATTTGTTTTTAAATGGACAAAATCTGGTTTTATAAATATCAAATGTACCAGGCCTCCAACAACTGGAATGTGGTAATAACATGCCCCTTTACAGCTTATTGGGATTAATGTGTTGTTTTAAAGAGTTCAAATGTAGATTAAAAATATATAATATATTTGAGGTGGATAAGAAAGGATTCACCTTTGAAATACATTAGCCCAGACCATTGGGAAGATATTTCAGCCTCTGACTAAATGAAGATATACTGAACAAACTGGCTCAGTAGAAAAGCATCGCTGTAAGTGATAAGAAAAATGGGCTCTGGCACATGGAACTGGATGAAGAGAATGTATATTTATGCACTTGCCATGAGTCATTTGTGTGAGACAGCTCTATGAATGCCATTTGAGATCAGCTTCAACTCTGAAGTTTTTAAATTATATATATATATATATATATATATATATACACCATCTATGAATTAGAAAGGGAAACTATCAATTTTGATTATCTAAGCATAGTGCATACTATGTTGCTTAAAGTGTCTTATTACTTGGAGAGTCAATGAATGGAGTGAATGAAAAACAGAATTCAAATTTAATAAGAAGTAAATTAAGTTCAAAGAATACAATGAGTTGTAGGAAATAGTTGTGCTGCGTTGTCTCTAAAGATGGATTAAATTCAACAGAAAAAGGACAGGCAATACCAACGATGCCAAACCAGAAAGCTAACAAGACAAGAGGCATGTGCCAGGTACAATTAGCTCCCTGTCAGAGTTCATAGAATACACAGTGTTTTAATCCCAAAGTCTTTCTGAGCTCTGCTCTCAAGAAGGACATTGGGGCAATCGAGATTCATAGGCAACAGACACCCTCAAGTGTAGAAACACAGGCATATTGACCTTAACTGCTTGTTTTGATGTAAAAGACTGGGTAAAACTATCAATGAAAGATGAATTGCCCCATATCTCCAGAAAACAACTCTTTAATTGTGCAGTAAAAGTGCTGGAGTGCGAGAATGACCGTGAGAAAATCAGAAGTCTTTTCTACGTCTCCTCTTAGATTTATGCTTTGTCACCTACTGTGAAATAAATATAAAGCAATACAATCACTCTGAGTGGCATTATGGAGCTTAGTTTATAAGTGCATAGAAGGCTTTGAATAAATTCTCAACACAAAGGTAACATTACTTATTCATTTAGTGAATACTTTTTCAGCCTTTACAATGTGCCAGATTCTTTTGTAAAAGCTCTAGAAAAGTGGCTTGCCTAATTCTTATTACAACCATATTAGGTGGGTATTATAATCTTCACCTTAAAGAGGGGAAACTGAGGTGAAATATGTAACTTGCTCAAAGTCACACAGCTGAACAGGCAGTTTATCCAAATCCATGATCTTAACCACTACTATATATCTTCTAAATAAGAAACCTGATGCTTACAGTTGAACTCTGAGAGTAAGTGCTATAAGGAAGGGTTTTGGAAAGAAATGAAATGGGAAGTGGGTAGAGATGTACTGGAGAGAAGAAAAACAAAAGATGGATATCATAGCGAAAAATGATCTCTCCCTTCTGGAATCTCTCTCCCTTCTGGATCTCTCTCCCTTCTGGAATTTTTGCAAGAGTTTTATTTGTAGTCCAGAATAATAAGTCTGGGAAGCAAGATACCCAACTGTCATCCCTAAAATGTTTGAACATAAGACTGAAAAATGAATGCAAGGAATTCAAAGAAGGAGAAAAAGAGGCAAAACTTGTTTATCATCTTCTGTCATGGTAATAATATCAAACAATCATAATAATAGGAATTTAGCGATGTGGGTAGAGGGCTTTATTAGATTCCATTCTTAACCACTGAATTAATGTTGTTAAAACATTTTATTTAATAACTCATTAAATAATAGCTCTGATTTAAAATGCTAGAAAGGCTGGTATTTGGAGTAAAAAACACTATTTCAGAAATCACACACTCTAAACAAACCAAACTATTCATAATATTCAGGATCTTTCAGAGCAGTTATAGGAAATACTAACTTCACTTAAACCCGTATTAATCACACGTGCAATGAATTACTCTCTACTAGATGCTTCGAGGTTACTGAGGGAGTTAATAAATGTAGTTTTGTTCAAAAAAAAGCTTACAGCATAGTATGTCAGAATTTTTGCATGAATAAAGTAGGGAACAATTCAAGAGTGAGTACAATGTAGTTTGGTATATATCGTACCTATAAAGCCTGCAGGTATTGGACACAACTAGAATGAATGAAACTGTTTCTTAAAGAAAATAACATGGTCATTGGAGGAAATACTGAATTTAAGTTAAAAAGAATGAGAAACAAGATAGAAAGAGTAAACTTGAGCGATGATGATATAGAGTGTGGGCTCTAGAAGTTGACTTATTTGGTTCTAACACTATATACATGAACTTGAGCAAGTAATTTAACTTGTTTCTTATCTTTCAAACAGAGATAATAATAACAACTGTTTCAAAAGATTTACATAAGATTTAAAAGAGGCCAACTTAATATTGAGAATCAAGAACAGTGACAGCAAGAAGGGTATTAATAAATGTTAGCTGTTAATATTATTATTAAAACTTACAGAAGAATAAATATGAAAGAAAATTACAAGATGGGTTTATAAGTTATTACCATTTTGATTCATGATCATTAATTTCACGAACTTCAGTAAATTCATGATCATACAATGGAAACTGCATGTAGCTAGAAGAAATACAGTGAGCTTAACAAAGATTAACCTAAAAAAAATCAAATGAGCAATCCAAGGCCCATTCATGCACTTTCCTTTCTTTCCACTCCAGTTCTTTTTATGCACATGAGCTGAGAATCTCAGTACAGGGGAAGGAAGAAAGGGGGAGGAGAAATAGTAAGTCTAAATAGATAGTAAACTTGAACAGTGCTGAAATAGAATATCCAAACAACTGTCAAATGTATAAGAAGACCGTTTTATTAACCAGATGCTACCAGGCCCAAGCAAACACAGAAGAGCGTCCCCAGCACGACGCTTTGCTTTGCTTTGACAGGTCTGATTTATGAAGCAGATGATTTGTTATTTATTGATCAGAGACTGATTCTACTCACAGAGTTAAGAAGAAGCTTGATAAAAGGCAAGCATGCATCTCATTTGGTTATGAGCAAAAATACTGTCTATTGGCTTGCTGTGTCAACTGACTTTGATGCTACAACATCCAGATGTTCAACATGTGCAAACTTCAGAAACAAAACAAAACAAAACAAAACAAAATGGGCCTCTCCTGCCACAAAAGAGAGAAAAATATTCAAAACATGTCCCATAGAAAAAAGAACTCATCAGGACCAAAGAATATAGACTGAAATACATTTTTAATAGAAAATAAGGAAGATTCACTGAATTGTTTTTCATTATTTCATTTATTCAATGATTAGTTATTGAGGGCTCTCTATGTTTAAGGCATTGTGGGAAGCACTGTCTTGACACTTAAAATGTCCTATATACAAATTGAGAGTTCCAGGAAATTACTAGCTCACATACATTTTTACCAAAATGCTCAAAGCAAGCCTGATACCTTTTCATCTTCTACAATATCAAAGCTTCTATTAAGTTAATTATTTTTCACTCTTGGTATCATAACACAGTTGCCATTTGTTCTTTCTTATTCAGGAAATTCCTTCAGCTTTGTTTTTCTCTCCAATCAGTCTAGCGGAAAGCTACGTATAACTGGGTTTTGAGATAAGACACATGATTACTTAGTCTGGAAGCATGGAACATTTTATATTCTAGTTTAGTGTATTTTAATTATGATGCTGAAGTTTGCACAACATTAGTTGTGCCACATGGTGATTTTGTATTTTTCCAAAAGCTATTAATGATCAAAAACACTAACCTCTACTTTGTCAATTGAGGGTTTATGGATTTTTTTCCCCCTTTCCTAAGCATGCTCTAAAAACAGGAAAGAGAAATATCTTATCATCTGAAGTTAGGTGTTAAATCTTTTTCATTTTTTTTTTCCAAAAATTTTTCTGGGAATGATCTCATCCAAGATGGAGTGGTAAATATGTTTGAGGGTAATTTAGTCTCTCAATTCATTTCGGTTAGTATTAGAAAAACAGATTTTCTCTTCTGTTTCACAGTTGTCTCAGCAATAGATGGCATGAAGTTATCGCCCAGGTCTTTCAGTTTAACAAAACTAGTTAAACAAGCACCACATCATGGATAATACAGTCATTATCGTTGTAAGAGCACTAAGCTGTATAGTTGATAGCAAGAATCTTAGGCAATTATAATGAGCTGCCACATTTGCAGTACTGTCACACAGAGACTTGCCTTCGAAAACAAAATTTCTCAGAAACCAGAAATTCACCAGTTTGTTTGTCTTGCTTATAAAGTACAGCAGAATATGGTGCAAAGTACATGGGCTATGGAATTAGACAAACTTGGATTTCATTCTCAGTTCTGCCTCTTAAAGTAGCATCCATTAACTTCTCTGAATCTTTTCTTTCTATTGGTCAATTTGGGATTGTGGTTCCTAGACCTAAGGTTTGTTGGATTGATATTGGGTTTAGACAATGTGTTTTAACAAGATAATCTTACAACATGGTTAGAACCATGCTGGCCTCTGGTAAATATTTAAAAGGAAAAATCTTAATTTATTTTTCATTACTGACCTTATAAGTCTAAGAAGATTAAGTGGATAATTGAGAGTGTCAAAGAAAAGTCAAAACAATCAGAATTTTTTTTTGGTGCCATATTAAACAGCATTTGTTTTTCTGAAGAAGAATATTACCCTTCATTAGTCCACAATTTGATTGGATATAAAATCACCCAAAATTCAGAATTTGGTTATTGCATCTCTGGAGGGTAAGCTAACTTACATCCAATTTATTTGAAAGTTAGATAAATGCCAAAAAAAGCTCTATAAAATATTATTTGTTATTTTTGCACTTTGAAGTTAATTTGCTAGTAAACATAGAACACA
The DNA here is from genome assembly GCF_028023285.1 of Balaenoptera ricei. Lineage (NCBI taxonomy): Eukaryota > Metazoa > Chordata > Mammalia > Artiodactyla > Balaenopteridae > Balaenoptera > Balaenoptera ricei. The sequence goes on along the minus strand of NC_082639.1, from coordinate 72,262,428 downwards.
AACGATCACTTTATTAAAGATTTTTCTTTAGTTGTCCATACCCACTTATTCATTTATTCATTCAAAGCATTTATTGAGTACCTATTTTATGTCAGACAAAGCAAAACAACAATACTATCTTTTGAACATTGTGAAATATTGCTTAAATTGGATGGCATACCTGACCTCTTAATTTGAGTACATTCATTTAATATTGTAACTTGAGCATCAGGAGGGAATTACTACCCACTATGGGCAGGCACTCTGCTGTTTGCTTTTCCTGTGGTATCTCATCTAATCTTTAAAATAACCTCATAAAGTCAGTGTTACTTTCCACATTTTACAGATGAGGAGTTGAAGTTAACGAAGTTAAGTTTTACAAGTTTAAGATGATACAATTAGTGGCAAAGCTGAGTTTGAACTCAGGTTAAGGCACTAAAGCCATATCTTTTTTCACCAGGCCTAGGAACAGCAGGGTTTCTACTACTGTGAGAGAGAAGGCAGAAAGTGTTTGTAATACTTTTAGACAATAAGTGTCTAGAGTTTCAGAAAATTTAAATGTGAAATAAATTGGAGAAGGCTAAAAATGTCTTTATTCAGAAATTCTAATTCAGTAAAATATATTATTCTGTGCTCCATACTTCCAATTATACTTTTCTTATAAGTTATTATAGAAATAATCCCTGAACATATGGAGTTTAGTAGAGTACATCAGTTTAATTATCAAATGTTCACTGACTACTATCTGGACATTCAATAATACAACATTCAAATTTTGGTTATGTAAAAATGAGCAAAAAGATCTTTATTGTACAGAATCTGAAATTTTTCTGATATGTGGATTATTTGATCTGGGTGATCAACACATGGGAGTGAGTCACTGGTTAGAAAATTTGTGGCATTGTTTCACTTGCTTCTAGTGGCAAACATATTTTCAGGAGAATATTTTCAAATTTGGAGTTGTTGAAGTTATTTGGAGTCATTCATTGCCAATATCAAGGGTGGCTGTATGTAGCATAGCATAGCACTAATATAGGTCCTACGGAGGATGCAAAAACAGTGTGAGGTATAGGCCCCAACTTCAATAAATTTACCGTCCAGATAAAATATAATTTTGAGGAAATACAGAAAAAATTTTATTTACACAGATAGATCTTTCACTTTTCAACCTATTTTTCACTTACCTTCTCATGTCACTTATCTTGTTCCTCTAATGTAATCATGTTACATAGCTATGTCTTTGACTACACTTTTCCCTCTTTGAAGGTAAAAGTCATAGAAGAATAAAAGATACAAAGTCACCCATCTTTGCATCCCCAATCTTTAACACAGTGTCTAGAATCTTATGAATTAATGAAGAACTTTATGGTTCTTAAATGGAATAACATCTGTGTGCCTCTTCCTCTACCCATCACCTTATAATTAAAAAAAAAAAAAAAATAGAGGCCATGCTTAAAGTTCATTGTATTTCATTCTAAATTCCAAGTTCTGAAATAATTTACGATAGATATTAAGTGTTTAATAAGTATAATCTATCAATCATAGCTATTGAGAAGTCTCCTTTAGATTAGTAGACTATGAAGAACACACAATTCCCATTTTTGCTTCCCTGTGTGACCTTGAATTAATCATCTGATATTAGTCTTTACATTCTAGTTTACTTTCCTCTGAGGAGTTAAGAAGTTCAAAGCTGAGAATTATCTAAGTTATTATTAATTTTTAAACTTTTTATAATTAAATAATGCCTTTAACCACAACCTGGGCATTACTCGTCTGATCCTAGCATCTGATAGACCCAGAATTCATGCCTAGGGAGAAAAAAATCAAAAAAGACAACTTAGTTTTAACTCAAATCTTGAACAATAGAAAACAGATGAGTATAAAAAAGTCAAAAAGCCCAGAAAGTTCCATTTGCCATGCCATAGTATTCTACTCCCAAAGAAAATGTCATGAAGTTAAGCATCACATTTATATTCCAGAGAATAATATTACCATACAAAAACTGATCCATTTTTTAAAGTATTTTTGAATTTGATCAAAGGTAAAATTTGAAAATAGCTTTTTACTAAGGAAAAGGACAGATTCTGCCTCCAGACTAAATACCCATTTTTTTAAAGAAAAAATTAGCAAATACTGAAGGACTAAATAACATTTTTTTATGGCATAAATTAGCAACACTAGTAACTATTCTATAGAAGACTGGTGGAAAATCTTTCAAATTCTCAAGCTATTATTAAATATTACATTAAGTGAGAATCAAACTAATCTAAAACATGCATTAGATGTCAAATTAAACCAAAACAATGTCATTGCAAATTCAAAACATGGCCAGAATCACTATGGCTTAGAAAGCACAATAAACCGTCACGGGGGGAATTCTATACATAAAGCAGATCACCAAATCTAAAGAAATAATACAAACTACAGAGGCAGCTCTCTGACAGGTTTCTCCCATTTTAATGAAACAAGTTTCAGTGGAAAACTTAAAAGATTAAAAACTCACAACAAAATAACTCCCATACATTTTTCTTAGGGCTGTCTCTACAGCCCCAGATGAAGTAGAGATTTGGCAGTTTTCCCATAATGTGATCAGTGGAGACAGTCAACCTAAATGGAACACAAAAGAACCTGCATTTTCTATATTAGTTGTCTAGCTCAAACCATATATTGGCTAAATGTTCAGTTCATGTTGTAATAGGTAGACATATACAAATCCAACTATATTTGGCTCCAGAGTAATAATTTCCAGAAACAATACATCCAGCTTTAGCAACTCTCTGGCAATAAATTCCACCTCATTGTATTGGAGTTATGCTATTTTTCATGGTTTAAGAAAAATCTATGGAATAGTTTCAGAAGGATACATGTTAACTCTTTTCTAAATGTTTGGTATAATTCAGCTGTGAAGCCATCCGGTCCTGGACTTTTGTTTGTTGGGAGTTTTTAAATTACTGATTCAATTTCAGTACTGGGAATTGGTCTGTTCATATTTTCCATTTCTTCTTGGTTCAGTCTTGGGAGATTTCTAAAAATTTGTCCATTTCTTCTAGGTGGTCCATTTTGTTGGTGTATAGCTGATCATAGTAGCCTCTCACGACCTTTGTATTGCTGTGGTGTCAGTTGTAACTTCTTCTTTTCCATTTCTGATTTTATTGATTTGGACCCTCTCTCTTTTTTTCTTGATGAGTCTGGCTAAAGGTTTATCAATTTTGTTTACCTTTTCAAAGAATCAGCTTTTAGTTTCATTGATCTTTTCTAATTTTTTGTAGTCTCCATTTCATTTATTTCTGCTCTGATCTTTATGATTCCTTTCATTCTACTAACTTTGGGTTTTGTTTGTTCTTCTTTCTCTAGTTGCTTTAGGCATAAGGTTAGGTTGTTTACTTGATATTTTTCTTGTTTCCTGAGGTAAGTTTGTATCGCTATAAAATTCCTTCTTAGAACTGCTTTTGCTGTGTCCCATAAGTTTTGGATTATTGTGTTTTCATTTTCATTTGTCTCTAGGTAATTTTTGATTTCCTCTTTGATTTCTTCAGTAATCCATTGGTTGTTTAGTAGCATGCTTTTTAGTCTCCACTTGTTTGTGTTTTTTGCATTTTTGTTGTCTTGTATTTGATTTTTTAAATACATTTATTTATTTATTTTTATTTTTGGCTGCGTTGGGTCTTCGTTGCTGTGTGGGAGCTTTCTCTAATTGTGGCAAGCAGGGGCTACTCTTCATTGTGGTATGCGGGCTTCTCATTGCGGTGGCTTCTCCTGTTGCGGAGCACAGGCTCTAGGCACGTGGGCTTCAGTAGTTGTGGCATGCAAGCTCAGTAGTTGTGGCACGTGGGCTTAGTTGCTCCACAGCATGTGGGATCTTTCTGGACCAGGGATCGAACCCGTGTCCCCTGCATTGGCAGACGGATTCTTAACCACTGTGCCACCCTGGAAGTCCCTCTTGTAGTTGATTTCTAACTTCATAGCATTATGGTCAGAAAAATGCTTGATATGATTTCAGTTTTCTTAAATTTACTGAGGCTTGCTTTGCGGCCTAGCATGTGATCTATCCTGGATAATGTTCCATGTACATTTGAAAAGAATGTGTATTCTGCTGCTTTCAGATGGAATGCTCTATAGATATCAAGTAAGGCCATCTGATCTAAACTGTCATTTAAAGCCTATGTTTCTTTATTTATTTTCTGTTTGGATGATCCACTTACTGATGTAAGTGGAGTGTTAAAACTCCCCTTATTATTGTGTTACTGTTGATTTCTCCTTTTATGTCTGTTAACATTTGCCTTATATATTGAGGTGCTCCTATTTTGGGTGCATATATATTTACAATTGTTATATCTTCTTCTTGGATTGACCCTTTGATCATTATGTAGTGTCCTTCTTTGTCTCTTGTAACAGTCTTTATTTTAAAGTCCATTTTGTCTGATATAAGTATTGTTACTCTGGCTTTCTTTTGATTTCTGTTTGCATGGAATAACTTTTTCAATCTCCTCACTTTCAGTCTGCATGTGTCTCTAGATCTGAAATGACTCTCTTGTAGGCCACAAATATATGGGTCCTGTTTTTTGTATCCATTCAGTCTATGTCTTTTGGTCAGAGCATTTAGTCCATTTACATTTAAGATAATTATTGATATACATGTTCCTATTGCCATTTTGTTAATCATTTTGGATTTATCTGTATAGGTCTTTTTTCCCTTTCATTTTTTGTTCTGTTCTCTTGTGATTTGATGACTACCTTTAGTGCTATGGTTGGATTCCTTTTTCTTTTTTGTGTATATAGCTATTACAGACTTTTTGTTTGCGCTTACCATGAGGTTTTATGCAGCAGTCTCTCTCTCTCTCTCTCTCTCTCTCTATATATATATATATATATATATATACACATATATATATGCTTGTTTTAAATTGCTGATTTCTTTATTTCAAATGCATTTTACATACCCTGTATTTGTACTCTTAACCCCTCACGATTACTGTTTTTGATATTATATTTTACATCTAATTATTTTGTGTATGTCTTAACTGCTTATTGTGGATACAGATGATTTTATTACTTTTGTCTTTTAATCTCCCTACTAGTTGTGACCCTTTGTTTTTTACCTAGGAAAGTTCCTTTAGCATTTGTTGTAAAGCTGGTTTGGTGGTGCTGAATTCTTAGATTTTACTTGTCTATAAAGCTTTTGATTTCTCCATCAAATCTGAATGAGAGCCTTGCTGGGTAGAGTATTCTTGGCTGTAGGTTTTTCTCTTTCATCACTTTAAGTGTATCATGCCACTCCCTTCTGGCCTGCAGAGTTTCTGCTCAAAAATCAGCTGATAGCCTTATGGGAGTTCCCTTGAATGTTATTTGTAGCTTCTCCCTTGTTGCTTTTAATATTCTCTCTCTATCTTTATTTTTTGTCATTCTGATTACAATGTGCCGTGGTGTATTCCTCTGTGGATTAATCCTGTATGGGACTTTCTGAGCTTCCCAGACTTGAGTGACTGTTTCCTTCCCCAGGTTAGGGAAGTTTTCATCTATTATCACTTCAAATATTTTTTCAGGCCCTTTCCCTCTCTCTTCTTCTTCTGTGATGCCTATAATGCAAATATTAGGACTCTTGATGTTGTACCATAGGTCTCTTAAACAGTCCTCATTTCTTTTCATTCTTTTTTTCTTTTTTCTGTTTAGTGGCAGTGATTTCCACTACTCTGTCTTCCAGCTCGCTGATCCATTCTCCTGCTTCATTTATTCTACTATTGATTACTTCTAGTGTATTTTTAGTTTGTTTTTGTAATTTTTAAATTCTGTTTGGTTGTTCTTTATATTTTCTAATTCTTTGTTAGAAACTTCTAATTTCTCACTCTGTGCATCCATTCTTTTCCTGAGTTTTTGATCATTTCTACGATAATTACTCTGATGTCTTTCTTGGGTAGATTGCCCATCTCCACATCACTTAGTTATTTTTCTGGGGTTTTATCTAGTTTCTTCATCTGAAACATATTCCTCTGTCACCTCATTTTGTCTAAATTGCTATTTGTATTTTTATGTATGTGGTAGGTTAGTTGTGTTTCTTGAACTTGGAGAAATAGTCCTCTTTAGGAGATGTCCTATACGTCCCAGCAGTGTATTCCCCTCTCATCACCCAAGGACCAGGAGCCAGCTGTTCCCAGGTATACCCATTGATGGGTGGAGCTGGGTCTTGGCCCTCTGGTGAGCAGGACTGTGTCTAAGGGCATGTGTAGAGGTGACAATGTGCTCAGGAAGTCTTTAGGGAACCTGTCTGCTCATGGATGGGGCTGTGTCCTCATCCAGTTTGTAGTTTGACCTGAGGCATCCCAGCCCTGGAGGCTACAAGCTCTTGGGTAAGGCCAGGTGTTGGTGCCAAGATGTCAGCCTCCAGGAGAGATCACACAGAAGAATACTACCCAGTATGTCCATCACCAGAGTCTATGTCCCCAGGGTGAGCCACAGCCATCCCCTGCCTCCACAAGAGACTCTCCAAGACCAGCAGGTAGGTCTGCCTCAGGCTCTTATCAAACTATGCTTTTGTCCTTGGTGCATGTGAGATTTTGTGTGCAACCCCTAAGGGTGAAGTCTCTATTTCCCCCAATCCTGTGGGGTCCCTGTAATGAAACCCCATTGGCCTACAAATCCAAATGCTCTAAGGGCTCCTCTTCCCACTGATGGATGGACACCCAGGCTGGGTGCCATGACATAGGGCTCGGAACTCTCACTTTTTTGGGAGAAGCTCTGTAATACAATTATTATCCAGTTTGTGGTTTGCCCATCTAGGGTGTTCTGGGATTTGATTATATCGCAAGTCCATCCCTTCTACCCACCTCTTTGTGTTTCTTTCTTTATATCTTTAGTCGTAGAAGATTTTTTCTGTAGGTTCCAATCTTTTTTCATATATAGTTGTTCTGCAGTTAGTTGTGATTTTGGTGTGCTCCTGAGAAGACGTGAGCTTAGGGTCCTTATACTCTGCCATCTTGGCTGCTATCCCAATTATGAATGTTCTTGATGAAGCTTTGTTTGCAGCTCTGTTTTTTTAAACTGGAATATCACTGTTCAGCATGCTCCTTGCTCTGCGCAATCTTGAGCACTTGAGCCTGCTGCCAAAAAATGTAGCTGGTCAACAAAGAAACTGCTGAATGCCACTACTTAAAATCCCTGGAGCCTGAGAACAACATTAAATAGCTTTCTGTGTCACTGAAAAACATTCATCCCCATCATCATCCAGGCTGATATCCCAGAACAAACATCCTCCCAATATGTTTCAGTCACATTAGCCATTTAAAGGATATTTTGTACAGATTCCTCTGACTTCATTGCTTCCACCATTTTCTTCCCCTGGCTGAAGTCTATTCTTACACCTTAAAAAGAAATAAAAACATCGCTTCTATTGACAAGATAAGGTCACAATGGGCAGCTCCACAGAACACAAATAAATTGCAGAGAAAAGAGCATTTCTGAATTCATTCTGTGAGGCCACCATCACCCTGATACCAAAAGCAGACCAAAATATCACAAGAAAAGAAAATTACAGGCCAATATCACTGATGAACATTGATGCAAAAATCCTCAACAAAATGCTAGTAAGCCAATTCCAACAATACATTAAAAGGATCATACACCATTATCATGTGGGATTCATTCCAGGGATGCAAGGATTTTTCAATATCTGCTAATCAATCGATGTGATACACCACATTAACAAGTTGAAGAATAAAAACCATATGGTCAACTCAATAGATGTACAAAAAGGTTTTGATAAAATTCAACACTCATTTATGATAAAAACTCTCCAGAACGTGGGCATAGAAGGAACATACCTCAACATAATAAAGGCCATATATGACAAACCCACAGCTAACATCATACTCAACAGTGAAAAGCTGAAAGCATTTCCGCTAAGATCAGGAACAAGACAAGGAGTCCCACTCTTGCCACTTTTATTCAACATAGTTTTGGAAGTCCTAGCCAAAGCAATCTGAGAACAAAAAGACATTAAAGGAATCCAAATTGGAAAAGAAGTAAAACTGTCAGTGTTTGCAGATGACATGATACTATACATAGAAAATCTTAAGGACACACACCACTATAGCTCATCAATGAATTTGGTAATGTTGCTGGATAAAAAATTAATATACAGAAATTTGTTACATTTCTACACACTAACAACAAAATATCAGAAAGAGAAATTAAGAAAACAATACCATTTACCATTACATCAAAAAGAATAAAATACCTAGGAATAAACTTACCTAAGGGGACAAAAGACCTGTACTCCAAAAACTATAAGACACTGATGAAAGAGATTGAAGATGACACAAACAGATGGAAAGGTATACTTTGTTCTTGGATTGGAAGAATCAGTATTGTTAAAATAAGCATACTACCCAAAGCAATCTACAGATTCAATGCAATCACAATTAAATTACCAATGGCATTTTTCAGAGAACTAGAACAAAATTTTTTTTTAATTTGTATGGAAATGCAAAAAAAACAGAATAGCCAAAGCTATCTTGAGAAAGAAGAAAGGAGCTGGAGGAATTAGGCTCCCTGACTTCAGACGATACTACAAAGCTAGAGTAATCAAAACAGTGTGGTACTGGTGCAAAAACAGAAATATAGATCAATGGAACAGGATAGAAAGCCCAGAAATAAACCCACCCACTTATGGTCAACCAATCCACAACAAAGGAGACAAGAATATAAAATAGAGAAAAGACAGTCTCTTCAGTAACTGTGCTAGGAAAACTGGACAGCTATATGTAAAACAATGAGATTAGAACATTCTCTAACACCATATACAAAAATAAAGTCAAAATGGATTAAAGACCTAAATGTAAGAGCAGATATTATAAAACTCCTAGAGGAAAACATAGGTATAACACTGTTTGACATAAATTGCAGCAATATATTTTTGGATCCATCTCCTAGAGTAGTGGAAATAAAAACAAAAATAAACAAATGGGACTTAATTAAACTTAAGAGATTTGCACAGCAAAGGAAACCATAAACAAAACAAAAAGACAACTATTGAATGGGAGAAAATATTTGCAAATGATGCAACTGTCAAGGGATTAATTTCCAAAATATGCAAACAGCTCATATGGCTTATTATCAAAAAAACAAGCAACCCAATTAAAAAATGGGCAGAAAAACCTAAGTAGACATTTCTCCAAAGAAGACATACACATGGCTAATAGCCACATGAAAAGGTGCTTAATATTGTTAATGCAATTGAGAAATGCAAATCAAAACTATAGTAAGGTATCACATCATACCAGTCAGAATGACCATCATTAACAAGTCTACAAATAATAAATGCTGGAGAGGGTGTGGAGAAAAGGGAATCCTCCTACACTGCTGGTGGGAATATAAATTGGTACAGCCACTATGGAGAACAGTATGGACGTTCCTTAAAAAACTAATAGAGTTACCAAACGATCCTGCAATCCCACTCCTGAGATATATCTAGAGAAAACACTAATTTGAAAAGATACATGCACCCCAATGTTTATAGCAGCACTATTTACAATAGCCAAGACATGGAAGCAACCTAAATGTCCATTGACAGATGAATGGATAAAGAAGATGTGGTGTATACATACAGGGGAATATTCTCAGCTATAAAAAAGAATGAAATATTGCCATTTGTAGCAACATGGATGGGCTTGAGATTATCATACTAAATAAAGTCAGACAGAGAAAGACAAATATTGTATCACTTATATGTGGAATCTAAAAAAAATTATACAAATGAACTAATTTACAAAAAAGAAATAGACTCACAGACATAGAAAACAAATTTATGGTTACCAAACGGGATAGCAGGGGGTGGGGGACACAAATTAGGAGTTTGGGATTAACATATACACACTACTACATATAAAATCAACAATAAGGACCTACTGTATAGCACAGGGACCTATAGTCAATGTCATGCAATAATGTGTAATGGAAAAGAATCTTAAAAAAAAAAAAATATATATATATATAGAACTGAATCACTTTGCTGTACACCTGAAACTAACATAGCATTGTAACTTAACTACATTTCAATTAAAAGTGGTTAAAAATAAATAAATAAAATGTACAAAAAAGGAAAATTTATGAAAGATATTAAAACAGTTTTGTTATGCTGAAAATTATACTCTATTATACCTAATTCATTGATTAGTTCATTATAAAACAGTTATAATAAAACAGCTCTAGGGTATCTAGAGAGAGAGAGATTTTGCTATGTGAAATTATCAATAGTAAAATAAAAATTAGTGTTTTCTCTATCACCTATTTGATCATAAGAGAAAAAGTATTTCAAATCTAAAAACATTAAACATAATTTCAATCTTTTTATTTAAAATGTTAATTTTTTTGTTTAAAAAGCAAATTATTTTTGCTACTAAACTAATGATTTAAATATTTCAGGAACTTGACTTTTAAAAACATAACCTACACTAAATTATTACTGTTTTTAAAACTTTCCAAGGATCACATAATTTTATATTTTTATTAAGAAATATTAAATTTCACAATGTCTAAGAAAGTCAGTTATTTTGCCTATAAGGCAAGAGAGGGATGCAGAAAAATATATAAATGTCGTTTTCCTGAATTTATATTACCAGCTCATCAATCTGGTATTGCTAGGTAGAATCACATGTATACAACTGATCATGGACAGTGCCGAGTGACTTAATGGCTTGCTAGCAATGAACTGAATCCCAATTTGTTAATTCTATCCTTGAAAAATATATTTTTTTCCAGAATTTTTTTTTTCATTTCTTGTATGATTTTTAATCTCGAAGTGTCCATTATAGACATAGCTTTGTTAGTCAGTTGGGTAGATGTGAGCCCTGTTAAGAAGCAAAAGAGGGCTTCCCTGGTGGCACAGTGGTTGAGAATCTGCCTGCTAATGCAGGGGACACGGGTTCAAGCCCTGGTCTGGGAAGATCCCACATGCCACGGAGCAACTAGGCCCGTGAGCCACAACTACTGAGCCTGCGCGCCTGGAGCCTGTGCTCCGCAGCAAGAGAGGCCACGATAGTGAGAGGCCCGCGCACCGTGATGAAGAGTGGCCCCCGCTTGCCGCAACTAGAGAAAGCCCTAGCACAGAAACGAAGACCCAACATAGCAATCAATCAATAAATAAATCTTTAAAAAAAAAAAAAAAAGAAGCAAAAGACCGCAAACAGACTGTTTTACTTTGACTAATTAGGTGGCAGGTAACTAATTTAATTGAATTAGGAAGAATTAGGGAATATATTTAGTAAAATGGAATGCCCAAAAGGAGAGATGGCTAAATATATAAATGATAGGCTTAGGCTATGTCTTAGGCTCATCTGCTCCCTAAAATGAAATTAACTTGGTCTTAAATCATTTATATCATCCTCATCATGTATGATTGACTAAGACTGTTTTGAGCAAGCCATGGAAAATATTAGAGGCTCTAACTTATACTCATTTTGAGAGGATAGTAAATATTGATGCCACCATGCTGTGTTCCCATGAAAAATGCCAAACACATGTGTACATCATCCCGAAGGGTGTTGCTGAATATTCTCCCTCAAATATTCAGGAAAATAAAGCAAATTGTACAATACAAGATGAGGCAGACTGAAGTGTTCTGTGTTATCTCCAGCATGCCAATTGTGTCCCATACATTAAAGTATATTAGAGTATGAGTAAGTGAGAGTATTGCAGGGATAAACATGTGTTTGTCACAATTTGTTAAATTATTTAAAAAATTATTTAGAAACAGTGGTATTTGAGCTCATTAGTAGCTATTTGTTGCTCATGTTGTAACTGATGTCATTCAATTTGTATGTAGCAACTCCTTGTCTGAAAACTCAGGAAAAGAAAGATACTCTAGAAAGATAGTACTGTTATGACTAAAATACCGTAGAGTTTGAAGGAGCTGTGATCTGGTTATTGAGGCCACTTAGGGAAGACAATTCCTTTGCTCAAAGGGTTGAGGGAGCTGGAGATTGGTGCTATTATGAAAGAGAGGAAGAGGTTTTTAAGAATGAAGTGATGGAGGGTCAAAATAGAAGAAGTATTTCAAGCTATAGAAAGGAAGGAAAAGCCAACATGTCAAATCATGCAAGAAGTTTCAGTGGAATGCAAATCGATAGAAATTTATTGACTTTATTAACTAGTCTGAAAAAAATACCTATTTTAATCAATGTTACTACTCCCTTGACATTCATCTTTAATTTCAACAGTTCCTACAATCCATAAACTGTTTTCTTCCCCATCCTTCCATTTAAAATTAAGCTCTTGTCTTTGGCACTCACTTTGTTTTTAATCTTGCAATATTTCTCAAAGTCTGCCTTGACTGATACAACGTTATATTTTGTTCATGACTGTCTCCTCCACTAAATAGAAACTCAGCAAAAAACATGACTTTGCCTATCTCAGCCATAGGTAGAACTAAAAAAAGTTGTCTAGTTTGACTTCAGTTTCTTTACATTCTTCTCCAAATTTACGTGCATCCAGTTTATCCAACTGAACGATAGTTGCAATGAATGGAAAAATAGAGGAAATTGTGTCAGGTGTGTGATGGTGCAGGAAGCTTTCTCAGCTCAATTACATAAATAGCTTACTATACCTCTGTTGTGGTTGCTGCAAGGCAATATAGACAGACCAGAAATAACAAGGCAGAAATTATTTTCATGGATTCAGGATACTCAGCTTGTGCTTGGAAGTTATGTTCGTAGTGGTTTATCTGCTCAGAAATTGCAGAGAGCTGAAAATACAGGGACTTAAAATGTAGGCATAAGAAAACAGAAGAGAACATGTTTTCAGCTTAAGAGAGACCATTTTATCAAGTGGCATGAGCTGCTTTATGAGGAGTGAGTTCCCCATTATTTAGTTTTCAACAGGAAAATGGATGAACATTTGTCAGGATTATAGAGAGAATTTTTGAACTGAGAAAATGGATAACCTTTAAAGTGCTTTATTATACTAATATACTATTAGGATGTACTATTTTGAAATTGACCATAGCATTTGCATTTAGAAAATTCCATGGCAAATTTTGAGAAGTAACTAGGTATAAAGATTTGAGAAATGATTTTTTAAGCTAATTTGCCATTTATTTACTCATTTGGTTCCAGACATTATTTTACTCCTGGGACAACCATAGTATACAAAATAGACAAAGTTTCTGTCTTCAAGGGCCTCACAGTTGATACAAAAAATATATTTTGCACTTTATTGACAGTTCTTATAGGAAGTAAAGTTTTGAAAAAATGTATATAATATATGTAATAAAAGTATATAACATATATATATAGACCCTGTGCCAGACACACTGTCTGCCTAAATATTCACTGGTTCAGTGATCAGTTGGAAAACACCACAAAATTAGTAAGACACAAAAATGCAAAGAAAAAACTTAGCTAAAGAAATTACAAAATGATTGTTGCATTTTAGAAGAGACACAGAAACAGCATGAATCAATAAAATTATCCGTCATCATTATTATATTTTTTATTCTCTCAACAACTATGTGAGCTGTGTAGTCACTGTGATTAACTGACTTTCCTAAGGTCATATCCCTAACCAATTTTGAAGACAGCAATGTAACTCACTTTTTTTCTTTGAGACATAATCAACTCCACTGACTTTGAATGATTATATGCATGCCTATGTCTACATACATTTTTATCTACAGATTATAAAAACAGAGAGGGTAAAAAAAATTCCAGAGTTACCCATCCTTATATTTAATTCTCCTTTTTAAAAAAATAATAATATAATCATATATGATTTTGGTTCAGGAACTCATAGTAGGAGGATACCTTGCTAGTAATAGAATCAGATGCCTGGAAAGAACTTTGAGATCTTCAAGTGCAGTGTTTCTCAGAACACTTAGGGTTGCATTCACAATCTCAGGGAGTCTATAAAGTCAAAACTATTTTAACAATAATACCAGGACCTTATTTGCTTTTCTCACTCTCATTCCCTTACAAGTGTGCAGTGGAGTTTTCCAGAGATTACGTACATGTGATAGTGCAATAGATTGAATACAGAAACAGTTATGAGAATCCAACTGTCTTCTATTAAGTAAGGTATTAAAGAGATTACCAAAACTGTAAAGCAATGTCATTCTCACTAATTTTTAAAACTATAGCTATTATTTCAAAATTACTATTTATATTTATTATTGTTATGTTCAAATAAGTGAATAAATAATTTAGTTAAAGTATTTTTCATTTTATTTTGTAATGTAGTAAGTATCCATTACTATAACCCACATACACAAAAATTCTTTGGGTCTTTAGTAATATTTAAGACTTATTCATGGTCCATATTTATGAAATATGGTCCTGAGATGAAAAACTTTGAGAGCTGTTATTCTAGTAAAATTCCTTGCCTATCTGGTAGATTCTGAGTGTCATACATACACCAAGCTGTATTTTTCTTCTAATGAATGGACCTCATCTTTTCTCAAAACAAACCTATCCTTTTCTAGGCATAGTAATCAGTATTTTCATACACTGGGTCAAAATCTCTTTCCTATAGTTTTCAACCACTGATCCAGGCATTATCATTTGGGGGAGGGAAGAGTTTACTGAATAAATTAATTCATAACAATCAGATGAACCTTTTTTTGGACAAGTGTATTACATTATTGGCTACTGTTAACTGCTGGACCACTTTCCTTCGCTCCATTCATTTATGAAATTAGAGTTTTGATATCATGTAGATTTCTGCATTTTATTGTCTAAAATTACTTCATTGAAGAGACTCATTTTAGCATGAAGCTACTATATCTAAATTTACAGTAGATATGATTGCAATGTTTTTTAAATTTTATTTCAATGTCACAAAAAAATCCAAACAAAAATTTTATCTAGAAATAAATTTAAAGTAATTTGATATTCTTGATGAAGAGATTCAACTGTTACTGGCCAAAAACCAAGTAGCTGTCAAATGGATATTGGCAGTACATAAAAAATGAAATCTCTTGCTATTTCTGTTCTTGTCTCTGAACATAAATATTATACTTTTTTTTAGCAAAATGCATAGATTATAAGAACAAAACATTATTTTGTAGGGAGGAAATGATGTGTCATTCAACCATTAAAACAATTCTTTATTAACATATATAACCATTTTCCAATTTAAATTTCCATCATCAATTATTCATGGATTAATTAGCTAACTAATTAATCATCTTCTGTGCCAACTTAAAAAAAACTGTTTTCAAAAAAGGCAAGAGTTTTCTTAAACTACACTCTTTTCTTTTATTTTTCTGACATTAGATGTCGGCAGATGTTATTGTTAACTTAAAAATATATGACTTTCAGGGTTAAGGATTAAAAAAAGGACTTATGACATTACTTTCCCATTTTAGTGTGAGTTCCTTGGCAATTCAAAGTGGAAACCCACAGGGTAACCACAGGAGGTAACACCTTCCTGGATCAATATTTGTGCATCAGATGTTATAAGAATGTTTTGTAAGGTTCATAAATAAGGAGCTTTCTTTTTTTGCCCCAGACTCAGAAAATGAAATTAAAAGGAATTTGGCTGTCAAGGGACTTGCCTTTTCTGGAGCAAATAACTAACCAAAGGAAGACTTTGAATTCATCAATTAAAGACAAATGTTAGTAAAAAAAGAATGCCAGAAATATTCCTTATTTGAGGTGCATTTTCTTCCCAGTCAATTGGGGGTTTCATAAAACTGTCATATCTAACAAAATTAAATCCACAGACTTTTACTAAGTGTCAAGTTTGATTTAATTCTATTCAACAAACATTTACTAAATACCTACTATTTATGCACTAGGATTATGCTATGATCTGGATTTGAAACCATGAATAAAACACAAGCCTGGTCCTCTAAGATCTTATGGTCTGGTGCAGGAGCAAGACAACAACAAAAATGTCTTTGTAATTTAATAATCTGTGAATTTACCAGAGGCAACGATGGTTGGACTGAGTGTTGTAGTATGAGAAAGTGTCCTTGAGGTGAAGCAACAATGGAAGGGTATTCTAGAGAGAAGAAATAACCTAAGAAAAATAAATTTTTGTTGACTAACATGATGCTCTCAGAGGACTAGGAGATTCTAAGCCTGGAAACAGTGGAAGATGAGACTTAGAAGGGAGTAAAAGGCCAATTTTAGAGAGCCTCATATGGCATGCTGAGAAGCCAAGATCAATAAGAGTTGTGAGTCACAGAAGAGTTCTGAGCAGGAAGCGGTATGATTAGGTTAAACCTCACTAATATATAAGAAGATTGCTCCTCCCACCCTCACCCAGTCCCTAGATCAGCTGTCAGGTATGCCATACCAAATACTTGAGGGAAGGGTGAGAGTGCCACCATGAGGAAGGGTTGACAGTGGAACTGGACCTTATTCCTTGGCTTACTACATACTCTAAAGTAATTCTTTAAGTGGATTCCCAAATTCTACTATGTTGAATAGTAGAATTATAATGCCTTCTAATGAGATGGAACCTTGAAACTCTACCGTACTAAAAAAAGATTTCCTGTTTACCTCATGGCATATTACTTAAAAAAAGCTATAGACTCATGACCCAGTCAAGTTTATTCCAAGGTACAAAGATGATTCAATATTAGGAAATTCATTATTATAATTCATCATTTAATAGAGCAAAGAAAATAAATCATCTCCAAAGATGCCAATGGTACATTTGACAAAATTCATCATAGTTACTTTACAGTGGAAAAACCTAGCGGAAATCGCCTTAAACAAGTGATCAAGATTAATATCATCAGTAATAAGATGTATCAACATCACGTACCCTCTAATACAACACACTAAGAATGGCATAGCGCCTCTGTGGTATTCCTCACCCAAATCTGAAACCTCTATCTAATCATGAGAAAACATCAGAGAACTCCAGATTGAGAGACAGTTTACAAAATAATTCTTTTCAAAAGTGTCAATGTCATGAAAGACAAAGAAAGACTGAGGAAATGTCATAGAGTAGAGGAGACAAAAGAGGCATAGCCACTAAATGCAATGTGGGATCTTGGATTAAATCCTGGAACAGAATAAGGACATTAGTGGAAGAACTAGTAAGATCCGAATAAAGAATATAGCTTAGCTAATAACATAATACCAGTGTTAAACTCTTAGTTCTGATAAATGCACCATGGTTATGAGATGTTAACATTAGAGCAAACTGAATGAAGACTATAAGAGAAATTTCTGTATGACCTTGAAATTCTTTTGTAAGTCTAAAATTAATTCAAAATAAAGTTTTTAAAAAAACCTTGTCAAACTGCATATTTAAAATTGGTGATTTTAATTATATGAGTTATACCTAATAAGGCTAATTTAAAAAAAAGAAATTGTTAATTTTGTTAGGTATGATGAATATTGTAGTGATCTTAAAAACTACTTACCTATTAGACATACATCCTTAAGTATTTATAGATAAATGACATGATATGTGGAGTCTACTTTAAAATACTTGAATCCAAATAAGAGCAGTTATAGACAAAACAAAAATTGTTGGAGTTAGGTGGTTGACACACAAGTGTTTTTAATACTATTTCTTCTTTTTTGAAAGTTTATTTTCTACAATATAAAAATTTTAAATAGAGTTGTTGAATGTTTTTATTTTTCGAAAAGGCAAGTCTTCCAAATTAATGATTTTTATTCTAATGATATGTGGTTATCAAGAACATTTATCCTAGCAAATATTTTTGGAAAAAAAAAAATTACACCTCATCCCTTCAAGGTAAAGATGATATTTTAATGAGTCAGAACCTGTTTTTCAAAAGAAACTTGTGTTATAGAGAGAGTATTGAGAAAGTTTGGAAGTGTTTTCATCATTATATGATTTTGTAAATGAAAATGGTGTTTGTCTTTCATTAAAATTCTCATATATTAATGCTATAAAAAGTTGGAAACAGGGCTTCCCTGGTGGTGCAGTGGTTGAGAATCCGCCTGCCAATGCAGGGAACACGGGTTCGAACCCTGGTTTGGGAAGATCCCACATGCCGTGGAGCAACTGGGCCCGTGAGCCACAACTACTGAGCCTGCACGTCTGGAGCCTGTGCTCCGCAACGGGAGAGGCCGCGATAGTGAGAGGCCGGCGCATCACGATGAAGAGTGGCCCCTGCTTGCCGCAACTAGAGAAAGCCCACGCACAGAAATGAAGACCCAACACAGCCAAAAATAAATAAATAAATAAATTAATTTTAAAAAAACACAAAAAACCCACTCCACAAAAACAAAAGCTTTAAACCCTAAAATTAAAAAGACTAAAGTCGTTAAAAAAAAAAAAAAAAGTTGGAAACAGAATTTTTAAACTGTTTTTAGCAAACCTTCCAAATGTAAGGTGTTATTGGGTATTATTTAATCCTTTGCAAAAAAAAAGAAAAAAGCAAACAAACCAAAAAAAATGCTGGTTCCCATCAGGGAGGATAGACATTAACAATAAAATCTTTAAAATAAATTTTAGAATAATTTTTTCAGAGGACATGAAAATGCTTTAATAAAGGTATTTTTTCCATCAATCTATAGATCTTTAGAAGTATTTTTTCCAGCTGTGACAGCTATTTAAAGGAAGTATTAAAACAAATTGGATTTCTAAGTAGACCTTTAAATAATTTTTTCAGAACATTTAAATTAAGATTTTAAAAATAATTAAGCATATCAACTACATTGCTAAAAACTAAAAAAAAATATTTTAGAGAGATTAAAAATATTTTTGACATCAATAATAAACAAAACAATTATTGAATTCTTTTCTAAATTCTCATTTTGTGTTTGGTTTTTAAGATATATGATATATTAGACCAGTACTGTTTTCACATAAATTTTAAATGTGGATTTCTGTTTCTGCAAATATGGTGGACTAAACAAACTGAAAATACTTTTTCTACAGGATGCGTAGAAGATGTAAATGTCATATAATAAACATCCTTTTAAATATATAACTATATTCCCCAGAAAATAAGAAGAATACTTGAAGTAAAAAAAGAGAAGAGCATGGTGGAGAACAAGTAAGGAGTTGCTGTGCTAGCTCTTCGTAAGCTCAGAGCTTGTGATTTGACACCTGAGTAGGAACAGAAACTGAGGCCACCATCTATAAAAGTCAGACTCTTTGAAAAGTAAGCTAGGACAAATACGTCCAAAGAAGGCAGTAAGGAACCTTCTGTGTTTCAGTGTAGAAATTGTGTAGAGGAAGAAAAAATAAATGTTCTCCTTGAGAGTTTCTAACCACGGGCCTAGTAATACAGAGGTCTGTTATCTGACTTTGTACTGATTTTTTCCTACATGATAATCCTGGAATGCCCCAAGACAAGAAATAAAAAGTTGTCTCAGTACAAATTTTTGCCCCAAGCATAAAAAGTTGTCTCAGGACATTTATATGCTTGGAACTTTGGCAGAAGCAAAAGCCATGCTTTGGAGATACCTAAGTTTTACAGAATTCTGCAGAAAAAGTTTCACTGGAGATGTGCCCCAAAATGAAAGTCATACAACACATGAAAAATATTCAGTCATGACAAAAAGTCAGCAGACAAGATAAGCAGAAGGTTTAGACCACCCAAGAACTTCAGATAATGCAACAATCCATAAGAAATCATAAAAAACCAAAATTATACAGTCATAAAATTCATTAAAAAAGAAATAGAAACAAATGAAATATATGACACAATGAAAACATAAAAATGTGTCAAAGAATAACAGAGAACTTCTAGAAACTGAAAATTAGTATTAGAATATAATTTAAATGTAAAAATGTATCATATGAGGGGAATGCTGAAACATTTTTAGTGTAGTGTTGCATAAATGAAATGTTTAGAGTTATCTGGCTTACAGGATTAAGGCAAATAACATAAATGTGTGAAGTAGGCTGGTGGCAAGTCAAAATGAATAAGCGGATATGCATGACTTGTGTGAAAAGGCAGTGTTTACACAGTTCTGCCAATTTTTGGCTTGGGGGTATGTGGACACAGTGCTAATACCATATAGTGTCATTTCTCAAGAGAAATTATAAATTCCAAAATTTAATGTGAAATCTAACAATTTTTAAATATTGGTAATGATTTCAAATTTTTAAAAACATTTATGTAGACCTAAAGAAACATAACAGTGACTACTATGTAGCACTTCTTGTTTGAAGGGTTGGTCAAAGAGAAGGGACCTATTAACAGATTGAGAAAGAACGGTCAGAAGTCCAAGAATAATAGAAGCTAAGAGAGTAGAGTTTTTCAGGTAGGGTTGAGTGGTAAACAGTCTTCAGCATGATAGGAAAAGAAAGAATAAGGACTGGATTTATTCCACTCAATTTTGAAATGTGTGCTTTAGTAATTTTTAGAGAAAAGTTTCAGTGGAGTGCTGATAACTAAAACCATATGTCAGTAAACTGATAAATCATTATTAATCAGGACAATGGATTTGGTATGTATCATCTACTTCTGGCTCAGTAAAGAGTACTGACTCAAGATCGGAAGACATTATTTGTTAATCTTGTATATATGTTTTTTTAAGAAGGAAGACACTGGAACATGCTTATTGTGTGAGGGCAAAGATCTAGTGGGGAGAGAGAGAAAGGAAGTGATTTAAGAGGTAGATCAGATCCAAAGCATTGGCTTTGAGCAGGGGGAGGGTCCTTTGTCTTCTAAGACTAGAGAAAAAGATGGGTGCTTTTCTAGTAGGAGGTGGGAGTAATATTTGAGATAAACCCATTTGGACACTGATTTTCTCTGTGTTCTTGATGAACTAGGAGACGAAATCAACAGTTGATGCGGAGGTTAGGGCTTGGTCTTAAAGAGTGATGAAATAGAAATATTTGCTGCAAATATTTGAGTGAGAGCACTAAAAGCCAAAGAAGAATTGAAGAAAATGAGTACGGATGTAGATAAATCTGTTGCGAAATCTGAGGTAACTGAAGTGAACAAAGTATTGCAAGGTTTAAAAGAATCAAACAGTAAAGAGTAGTATAAAGTAAAAAAATGATAAAAGTTACTCATGGCACAAATCACCAATCATTAAAATATATATATATAATGTCTCCTTACACAGCTTTAGTCTCTTACCTCAAAAGGTAACAAGTAAATAATTTCCTGAGTCTCATTTCATTAAAATATATTTTTGCCTGCATAATTAATATACATATACTATTAAAAATGACACAAAACAGGATCATAATATACACACTTTCAACACCTCCAAGACTTTCCATAGAAATATATCAATATCTCCTACATTTTATTTAATGTTTACATGGAAAACCATTAGATGAATACATCATAATCATATGCCCAGTTATTTGTCAATGGTTGTTTAAATCATTCCCATTGTTTTTGATATCCAAAAATGCTTGAAAAGTCCTTTATATCAATCCTAATTTATTTATGTAAATATATTTGAAGGATACATTTTTTCCAGTGCAATTTATAGTTAAACAATATTTCTATTTTAAATTTTGATTGATAATCCCAATTTATCCTCCACAGGTATTACACAAATTTACCCTCACATCTACAGTGTTTGAGAATTAATTTCTATGCTTCCTCATCAAGACTGGGCAATATAAAAGCTAAGTTTGTTTTGCCACTAGGAGAGAAGAAAATGGTAACTTCTTTTAACTTGTTTCATTTATAGTGAGTGAAGAAAGTGATGATGAATAAGACATGGCCCTTAATCTACCTGGGATTTCAGTCTATTGAAAGAGGCAGATAATTAAATAAGAAATTACATTAAAGCAAATCCAAGAATAGAGGAAGTCCAGAATGCTATGAAAATACAAATACATCTGACTAAAACATGGTGGAACAGGAAAGACTCACTGTAAGAACTGATGACTAAACTGAGACCCAAACGATTAATATAATCTAGGAAGATGAGATTTGAACAGATTTTTTTCCAGTCAGAAGATGAAAGTCTTGCAAGGTCCAATTGGCAAGAGAAAGTGTTTTTATATGTCAGTCCTAGATATTGCTAAAATAGCGGATATTAGGTGCCTTCAATGCCTGTGTTAAAAAACATTTATTTATTATGTTTCCAACAAATTTTTGTTGTCAACCATGCATCAAGCATTGTGCTGGGAATTAAGAATATTCTGCAAGACTGACATGATACCTCTCTTCATAGAAGTTAGATCTTAATAGGAAGAAAATTAAGTAGGCAATAATAACCATGCATATTAATTTAATACTTTCTTTTTCTCCTCAAGCTACAATGACCATTTCCCATATCCTTAGATCCTGAAATTGTTCTTGTCAGATCTTTTGACCATCATTTTCTAAATCTTTGATATTCATTCACCTTTCTCATTCTGTCATGCCCACTAACATATTTTTAGATGCATGGAAACAGTCAGTCTATTGATTGCTTCATTCACTGCCAGTTGCTCTGTTTGGTCTTGGCCTCTTCTACTTCTCTATTCATCTTGGACTGCATGGATTAGCATCTAAATTACTCTCTCACTCACAGTACTTATCTTTAGGCCTAATTACCTCGAAAAAACTGAATCCCAATTAATCCTGAACTCCGCTATCTCATGTTGGAGGTTGAATTCTGCAAGAAGAGTTCCCACAACCATGAAGATTTTTGTTAGAACAACTTCATGTTCTTCAGCCTTAGCTGGACTCATGGCACAGCTCACCAAGTATAAAGTGGTGACAGTGTATGTCAAAATGTATTAATGTGCTTTCTCTCTTAGAGTTCCTTTGCCATAAATTTCTCCCTAAGGAGCCAAAGCCACCCATGAGTGCTGTGATACATGTTTTGCAAAGAGGAAAAAAAATAGAATCAATATTTAGCCTTTTACTTAAAAATTAGGATTTTGAGGCTCATTTCATAAAAAAAATACAGTTGTGGAAGTGAAGACATGATTTGTAAAAGGCAGGATTTCTAGTAAGGAGACAACCACTAAAACCATTCTGTAAGTGAAAAAGCATAATTCAGTAAGAGCTTGTCATATTACTAAAGATGATTAGCAGATTAGGAAGAAAGCAGATGAAGAGATGGGCTACACAATCACAAGAGAGCACAGGGTGAGAATAGCTCTGCCTAGTGCCGAGGAGGTAGGGTAGGATCCCGTGGCTCTCTGGTGAAGGCACTTATCAACAGCTAACCGCATATCATGTTTCTAGGATTTCACAGGCATCTGTGTTTCAAGACTTTCTCAGCTCATCCAAATACTTCAATTT